>NC_041381.1:315179815-315209560 GCF_002162155.2 Triticum dicoccoides | reverse complement strand
GGGGGGACTAAAAACAACATTTGAATGTACATAGTACGAGACTTAATATCGATGTTTCAATTCGGTGTACATTGTAAGCTTTGAACCGAGGACCAGGCATACGGGTAATTATTTCGAATTCGTGCCATTCTAAGTTTCGAAAAGTTGACATTGGCTCAATTTGTTGTGCTATTTTGTAGGTCATATGTTTGAATCCATCCAAAAGTTTTCTCACTACCATGGTGTTCATCATATACATATGAATTTGTATTAAAAAAGTAGCGTGGATACAGTGAAATGCGAAATCCACGTTAGAATTGGAGATCGCTACGTGACACACACACTCTAATTCAAATAACTAACTATGTGACACACACTCTAATTCAAATAACTAATTATGTGACACACTCTAATCCACGTTAGCATGGGTACCGTTTTGATTTTTTTTCAAATAACTCCTTATTAATTAATTTATAGTACTCCCTATGTTCACTTTTATAAGACCTTGAAGACATTTCAGACAATGTGCAAAACAGTTCATTTTAAGTTGCCTGAAACAACTTACAAAAGTGAACGGATGGAGTATCTTGTTTCGAATGACTAATTATTGCAAGGAAAACACGAGCATGGTTATACATATAGATTCGTTTGCAAATGAAAGAAGATTTGTTTGCATTCTCAAATGTAGGCGCACCAGGCAGACCAGGGTCGTGTCGGGCTGGACGCTGCTTCGGTGCCTTAAAGGCAACAACCCTTGGATGACTGACATGTGGGCCAGACACCTGTTGGGCCCACATGTCATTGACACAAAGGCAGGTGCCTTAAGGCACCGAAGCGTAGTCCTGTCGGGCTGGTCGCGTGTGTTGGACGGACGCGTAGCACCCAGCCACCCACCCCCTCCCCCCCCAAAAAGGACGACGACAGTATAAGTTCGTGCTTCCATGTTTCGGATTGAAATATCTGGCGGACCCAATTCCAGCCCTGCAAAATCTCTCTTCTCCACCGTCCCCTTCCGCGCCCAGATTGCTCAAATCCCTAATTCGCCGCCATCCCTCGAATCGCCCCTCGTCTCGTCTCTTTCCCCACCGTTCCCCACCTCTGTGCCGGATGACGACGACGAAGACGACGGTCGCGCTTCACTACCGCACCGGAGCTACCTCATGTACACCCTCGTCCGCCGCACCGGGTGGTCCACCGACAACGTCGGCCGCCGCAACCGACGTGCCTCACAGACACCGAGTTCCACCGCATCAGGTGCACTTCACCGACGCCGTCTCCCAGCTCACCGAGGCTACTTCACCGAGCACATCGTCGCACCTCCGCCCCCCGAGGTCGTTGGGGCTTCACCAACGGTCTCGTCCACCGCATCGTAGTGCTCCACTGCCACTCAAGATCTGCATCCGTGCGCGGCCAGCCAGCGCATCACCCTCAACGGCTCTGAAGTGACCCGCACTCTAGCTAGGCGAGCATGCCCAAATGCCGGCCCGAACTAGGTATCCACACATCACTCCCTTGCGCACTGTTCCAATGATGTTTGGATATCCTTTCACTGCTCTCTTAGCTTACACGCCTATGCAACTCTGACTTTAACTCTTATTTCTTCTGGAGATATCATCTGAAACAAGCAAATCCATTTTTTAGTGAAGCATGAGGGGGCTATGGGATCTGGTACACATCCTGCACACCCGTATAACATTGTAAGTATTTGTCCTCCGGTTCAACATCAAGGTCGATTCCTCTTATTTGATCAACCATTCGCCGTGTCAAAAATGTAGAGGGGGATGCAAGGAGCACAAGGCCTGCACATTCAAGCAAGTGGTAACATGGACTTGTACATGGAACATCCCAAGCGCAAGAAGAGCTGCAGCGAGCCTGTACAACGAGCTACCGTAAGTCCCTGCATTTCATTTAATTCGTATTGGCATTCGTGTATGATTTGTGTGCAGTGGCTGATCCACGATTTCAAGTTACCAGGGGCGAACATTTAACTTAAAAATACGAAGGCACTTGCACTCCGGAAATCAACATAACTTGAGAAATATGAAGCTACATGCACTTTGACAACCAGCTAATGATCCAAAGTAGTTCAGATTATAAACACTATATGATGCAAGCACCAAAAAACACAAAATGCAACATGGTGTACAAGGACTACAAACATGGTCTGTACCTGCCTGAATTATTCGTTCTCTGGCTGAAAATATCGAAGTGTAATTGCACGTATAACCAGTGCGTAAACTGCATATCAATATATCTATCCTGCACAAGTATGCCAATAGTTTCAAACAACATATTAGAAAATTATTTATGCTATGTTGTCATGATATGGGGACTTTCTGGTAGATGGCCTTGACGTTTCCTCAAGCTATGAAAAGGCACTATAATTTGCTTGTCATCAATGCCTGCAAATCTT
Organism: Triticum dicoccoides; assembly: GCF_002162155.2. Classification (NCBI taxonomy): domain Eukaryota; kingdom Viridiplantae; phylum Streptophyta; class Magnoliopsida; order Poales; family Poaceae; genus Triticum; species Triticum dicoccoides. The sequence continues at coordinate 315,207,168 of NC_041381.1, read as the reverse complement.
TGTCTCTCTCAACATAGTAGATCTTCATTAGACACTAAATCCTTCAATGAGCTTGCAAAATGCTTGCATTAGATCCCTCATTAGACACTATATGTTCATCACCAGGAGCATGTAAAATGTTTGCATCAAATCCTTCATTACCATTCTGTTCATTAGACACTTCAGGCTCAAGAACAACATGAGCTTGTATGTTTGCACCAGAAACTTGATTAGATACATCAGATTTGGTCAGTTCAGTATTGATTGGGGGAGTTATAAAATAAGTAGAAATTGGTTTCATTTTCTCATAGATTCCCTACATACAAGCAGTTTTACAACACCGTCAGGTTTAACTATTGGCCAGAAATTGAAGAGTTGAATTAGATATAATTAGGGATGTAATCTACCTGCTCGTTGCGCATGCTACTCTTGCAAGCTGCGACTGTCCGTTTGCGCAAGCTCGATGCCATGCCCGTGCTGCCACCGCTGCCTCCCACACAGGCTACACCCAGGGTTGGTTCTTCATCTTCTTGTCCTTCCGTTCGCTTGAAGCCCGGCAACCGCCCTCCAACGAGGGCGCGAGGAAGTGCTGTGTTGGTCTTTCCAGCGGCGGCTAGGTTAGGAGAGAACCAGACTGGAGGGTGGAGCAAATGAATTGGGATTTTTCCTGCTGTCGATCGATATGGGAGGCGCTCATTTGGGCCGCAAGCCTGCTATAGGGCCTGCCTTGCACTTATGTTATTGGCCCATTCATATTGAGATATTTTTCTTCATTTTTTACATTGCCTGCTCGTGCGTTGGGACGAACAAAACTAGCATGGGCCAACCTGGACGACTCAAACTAGGTGCACACTTTCCAGCCACCTGAGGCAGCCGCCCATACCAGCCCCTATGGTGGCGTCGCCCCTTTTTGCGTGTATGATTGGATAGTGAAAAATATTCCAGTGGCGCTTTTGATTTACCCACAGAATGGTTGAATTGCTTGTTTCTATGAATTGAGTTCGCCAATAATGTGAAGGATGCCAGTCTTTTTATCCTATTGTAGATTGCTTAGATCTCGATATGCCAAAAGTAATCGCATGAAATATACAGTAAAAGCCAGTGTGATGTGTTTGGCTACAACTAGTCTGACTACATGTCCTCATATAACATATCAAGGACGCACCATCTTACCAGATTAACCATTCGACTTACGCATGCAGTGTGGGAAGAAAGAAGTATTGGGACTATGTATCCAAGCAATTGATGCCATGGACTCCTTTGTACAACCTTGTAAGAGAAAAAGAAGTTGCAGTGTGCCTGTATAAAGAACTAGCGTAAGTTCAGTTACATGCTTCTCGGAATTTTAGTTAGCCACTTATTGCAAAATTGTTCAATTACGTTGCTTGGCTTAATTTAGTTTGCTACTGATTACATAATGGCAAAGCGCCTGTTAATCATATTGTAGACTATGCCTATCTATGTGTTTGATACTTACTGTTAAGAATTACCTGTTTGCCTTAACTTAAATATCTACTTGTTTGTTTAACTGCTTTGCTGCTGCAACAACGGGTTACAATGATGTTAATAACTACTCCCTCCGTCCCATAATATAGGATGTTTTTTGACACTAGCATAGTGTTAAAAAACGTCTTACATTATGGGACGGAGGGAGTACTTTTCAGCATCCAATTGAAACTCTTTAATTCCGTGTTTGTTTAACTGGTTTGCTGTTATAACTCCCAGTTGAGATGTTTTGCTAACTTCAACTTTTCTGAATCCAATCGGAACTTTAATGGCAAAACATGTTAGCCCAAGATCAAAGAGCGAGGTCCCCATGGACGTTGCATCATCCCACAGCAGTGGCACCGGCCCAATCGTGCATTGTGAATTGCCAACTGCTGATGCTCTAGAGGCTAAACTAGTGGTAGAAAGAGATTATGCTTCTGCACTTAGAGATGAAGTTGACATGTTGAGGAAGCAAACAGCACAATCACAAGTAGTTCTCAAGACAACCATTAAATATTTGGTGGATTTCAAAACGAAGCAAGCTGAGACTGACCAGATTGTTATGGTCCTGAAGGAAAAAGGAAATTAAATTCCTACTTGGTAAATTATAGTGTCGGATTCAGGGTTCCGGTAGACCCTCAAGGTTCAAACTCTGGGGTGCGCGCGGAGATCACACCTACTGCCTACCCGTGTCTCGCCGCCTTGCAAGGATCTAAAACTACACAAAGAACAACACAAGGGACACAAGGTTTATACTGGTTTGGGCCACCATTGTGGTGTAACACCCTACTCCAGTGTGTGAATGTGTGGATTGCCTCTGGGGCTGATGATGAGTAGTACAAGGGAGAACAGCCTCGCGAGGGTCTATTCTTGGCTGGCGCGATGAACTGCTAGGGGGAGTTCAGTCGCTTCTCTCTCTCTCTATCTATCTTTCTATCCTTGTTCTCTCCATGCCTCTACCCTGTGAGTGGATAGTCCTATTTATAGGCGGAGGCCCTGGGCCTCTTCCCAAATATTGAGCGGGAAGGGCGCCAACAATTGGCTATTTTGAAGGGGAACATCTAGTACACTTATCCTGACTAAAGTTGGTCCTCGCCTGCCAAAGACCCTAACGATGACGCCGGCTTGGGCTCCACGATGACCTCCATCCCGTCGTCCTGCTGGTCTTGGTCTTGTTGCACCGAAATGGTTGCCTTTGCTTGATACCCTTGCCTGCGCTTGCCCGCTTTGCACCAAAGAGGAAACAAGGACTCCGCGCAGGTCGGCGCCCGCCTGGCCTTGGTCGTCATGGCTTGCTTCATGAGCACCTCGCGAGGTACCCCGCCTTGATCTCTCCGCCTCCTCTCGCGAGCCAGTCTGATGAGGCTGTGCCCGAGGAAGCCTCCTGTCGTCCGCCCTGCGAGGCTCGGCCCCTCGCGAGGGTCTTGAGCAGGTGCTGATGAAGATGGGCCGTACCGGGCCACTCCTTGAGCCGCATCGCAGGCCGCAGGCAGGCAAGTCTGGGTACCCCCGTTCCCAAAACGCTGACAGTAGCCCCCGGGCCCAAGGCGCGCCCGGACTTGGCTTAGTAGGGAAGCGAAGGGCCAAGTGCGAAGCGCCGCGGGCCCCAATAGCCTGCGGCCTTAGGTGCCGCATGGCGGTTGATTGGACGTGGGCGGTGTCGGTGTCAAAACTGGCGGATCTCGGGTAGGGGGTCCCGAACTGTGCGTCTAGGCGGATGGTAACAAGGGACGAGGGACACAGTGTTTTTACCCAGGTTCGGGCCCTCTCGATGGAGGTAAAACCCTACGTCCTGCTTGATTAATATTGATGATATGGGTAGTACAAGAGTGGATCTACCACGAGATCAAGGAGGCTAAACCCTAGAAGCTAGCCTATGGTATGATTATTGAGATGTAATGTTCGTCCTACGGACTAAGGCCCTCCGGTTTATATAGACACCGGAGAGGCTAGGGTTACACAGAGTCGGTTACAATGGTAGGAGATCTACATATCCGTATCGCCAAGCTTGCCTTCCACGCCAAGGAAAGTACCTTCCGGACACGAGCCGGAGTCTTCAATCTTCTATCTTCGTAGTAGGGGAGTCCGGCGGATATTGATAGTCCGGCTGTCCGGACACCCCCTAGTCCAGGACTCCCTCAGTAGCCCCTGAACCAGTCTTCAATGACGATAAGTCCGGCGTGCATAATGTTCGGCATTGCAAGGCGGGTTCCCCTCCTTGAATAATTCGGAGAAGATAATGAACACCAGGATAGTGTCCAGCTCTGCAAAATAAATTCCACATTCCAACGTAGAGAGAATAAAATATACACTTAGCTCAATCTGCTGACGTATTATGCGGCGTGACATCACACCGAAGCCAAGCCTTTGTTTGAATTACCATACCACCTCAGCACGTTTAGCGAAGTAGTTTCCTTGGCACGTCTTGTCGAAGCAGAGATCGTGTCCCCTTATTCCGGGATTCTCATCAATAGGTGCGTGGGTAACCCAACCGCGCCATCAACGGTGGCGCTTGGGAGATAAGCGAGTTTTACCAGGCTGGTGGGGGACGCATAGTTTGGTCCGCCTATATATAAGGGATAAGGATTCACCTTCTCACCTACGCCTTCTTCCTCCTTTGCTTATCAATCCCCACGAATTCAAGCTCCAACGCCCGAACTCGCGCATCTCACCTCGACCTTCTCCGAATATGACTGGAGTGGGAGGCAAATGGTTAGCCTCCACCGTCAAGGACGAGGACATCACCAAACTGCGCAGCGCCGGATACCTTTCCGGCGATATCGCGCATCGGCTGCCCGACGATGGGCAGCTCATCCCTACCCCGGGCCTCATGAGAGGGTCGTCTTCCTTCCCCACTTCCTCCGCGGACTGGGCTTTCCGCTCCATCCATTTGTCCGGGGGCTCATGTTTTACTACGGCCTGGATTTCCACGATCTGGCGCCGAACTTTATCCTCAACATATCGGTGTTTATCGTCGTGTGCGAGGCCTTTCTCTGCATCCGGCCCCACTTCAGCCTGTGGCTCAAGACCTTTAACGTCAAGCCGAAGGTTGTGAAGGGTACACAAGCGGAATGCGGAGGAGCTATGTTGGGCAAATTGCCCAACGTCCCTTGGCTAGAAGGGACCTTCGTGGACTCCGTCAAGGGGTGGCAATCGGGGTGGTTCTATATCACCGAGCCGCGCAAATCCACATGGGCGGCGGCCCCCGAGTTTAGATCAGGCATCCCCACGCAGCTCACCTCCTGGAAAGAGAAGGGCTTGCAGTGGGGGAATCCGGTGGAGGTGACGGGACTCCGAGCCTGCATCAAGAAGATGGTGAGCAATAGGCTCCGGCTCGTCGATGTGGTCCAGGTCATGCTCCTCCCGCGGATCCTCCCATGCCAAGAACGGGCATTCAATTTGTGGGAGTTTAATCCGGAACAGCACCGGACGTTGAGCGGGCTCTTCGATACAACGTACGAAGGTGCCTGGAGGGTGCTGTTCAAGGACGCCGAAGCCCCTATGTCCGCGACCAAAGACCGCGGATTCAGCTCGCAGAATCCAACTGACGAGGTAAGTGATTCGACCCCATTAAGGGACACTTGTGATAATTAGATTGACTCTAGTGAGGCTTCAATCTACCTCTTCCTTTGATAGGAATGGATGGAGAAGGCCAAGCTGCTTATCAGCTCGGCTCCCATGCCAGAAGACCCAGCAAACGCCCGCTTAACAGGGCTGCTGGTTCCGGCACCGCACGTGGTGCCGGAGAAGAAGGCCAAGGAGGTGGCCGCGGGGCCTCGAAAGAGTTCCCGCAATCAGGCGTCTGACGACAAGTACTCCTCTCCTGAAGACGAGGAGGAGTACTCTCTCCCGGAGGAGGGAGAGAAGAAAAGGAAGGCTTCCCCCATCGGGGGGGCCGAAGGGTCCAAGAGGGGGAGAACTATCCCCCCGGACAGTTTCACCAACATCAATGTTGGCGAGGATGAGTGGCCTCCAAGGGCCAGGCATCCGGCAAGATCGTAAGTATCCGGATCCTTGATGTGTAATTTATTTTATGTCGCGAAGTATCCTTTTAACGCCGCATTCTGTCCGTAGTCCGGCCAATGATGATCTCCCCGACTCATCAAGCGGGTCATTGGCCTCGTCGGATGTGAATTCCATCCCGACTGCCTCCACCCCACGCGCCAACGAGGACGCCGAGGTGGGATCCCAAAGAGGGACCCATCAGGAGGAGGCTCCGGAGGCGCCGTCAGGCAGCCCCCCGGACTTCGTGTCGGACTCCACATCGGAACCCACAGTGGTTCCAGAGTCCGGCAAGCGGCCCGTTCGAAAGAAGGGCAGGACCGTGACGCCGGCGGCCCCCGTCCAACCGGAGGCGCCGGATAACCTGCTGGAAGCGCTTAAAGGCGCTTCCATCGAGGAAGAACACCGCACTCTCATGAGTGTGGTGATTGAGAAGGTTCAGCTCGCGAAAAGCGGGCTGACCGAAGCCTGCAACAGCCTTCTAACAGGCTTTGAGGTAAGAAGTTAAAATTGTGTAATGTAATACTGCATAGACAGTAGCCCCTGATGCTTAGTTCGGTGTTCGGAAGGAAAAGCCGGACTAAGGATCTAACAAGATATACGCAGGGTTGCTAAAAAAAATATGTCAATATGGGTTTGCAGGCTGCGCTGTTGACCTCTGCCGCATTAACAGCGGAGGTCGAGGCGCTGAAGAAGGACCTTGAGCGGTCGGAGCAGGAGCTCGGCCATGCCAAGGGGCAGCTCAAGGAAAAATAAGGTGAATAACACCCCTTTAAATAAGTACCTTACAGAAAAGGGTTTTGGTTGCAAAAATGAACAAGGATAATATGTGTATTGCAGGGGCCACTAAGGAGGTGGCAGCCCTAAAGGATGCCGTGTCCGTGGCCGAACGCAATGCGGCCACGGAACGAGCTGAGCGAGAAAAGCAAGTGGCACTGGTGGCGGAAGTTCGGCAAGAGCTCCAGGCTCTCATGGAAAAGCATGAGAGTTTGGAGCGTGACTCCAAGACTCGAGAGTCCGAGCTTCCCTCGGCTCTCGAAAGTGCCCAGTCCGCCAAGGCCGAGGCCCAGAAGGCCCATTAGGAGGTACAGGACATGAAGAAGATAGTGACGGGTAAGGCGTTTTTCATGCAGAGCAAGCATGTTAATGTAAATTACCGGATACTTACCCGAATTCGGAGCTCGACGGAGAAGGTCTTCTGGTCTCAGTATGCTGAGGCCGGCCATCCGGTGCCCCCAAGCGACCAACTGAAGCAGCTGGTCGAACTCCACAAGGTAGCTGAGGAGGCCATGAAGGGCCTCACAGTCCGGCTGTGGCCTGGGCAGGCCATGCCTGGCAGCTACTTTGTCCTAGTGCGGCGGCTGGTGGATGCATGCCCCAGGCTGGATGTAATTAAGCGCTCTGCCTGCATTGAAGGCGCTCATCGGGCCCTTGCCCGCATAAAGGTGCAATGGGGCAAGCTGGATGCGGAGAAGCTTCTCACGGATCCGCCGCCGCCGGGCAAGGAGCATCGCACGCCGGAGCGATATTATAAAGTTGTCCTGAAGGGAGCCTGCGATATTGCAGATGAGTGCCCCCAAAATGTAATATTTGAGTGAACTCACTGTATTTTTATCCTTGGCGCTGAAAACTTCGTTCATATGCGCCATGAGCAACGCTTGTTTAATTTAAAATATTACCTTCTGTGCGGCCGTTTGTTAAATCTGAGAGATGGCAAGTCGTTGGCTTCAGCCCCCGAGCCGCGAGTGCTGGGGTGTTTGGTGATAAACTTGAGCACTCTTGTTCCCATATTTGGGTCCATCTAGGGAGGCGCTCAACACGACGAACAAGGCAACCGGACTTATAGTGCTTGAACACTCTCACTTAGCCATAGAATTCTATAATTTTAAATTTCAGCGAAGCCCCTGGTATTCGGAAGGCCTAATCCGGGGCGCTATCCACGCCTTCGTCGGACATCATCCGGAACTTCGCTCGAAGCGGAATGAGTCTTTAGGGACCCGAAAGGACCTCTCGAACAGCGACCAGTCTCTCGCCATATTATGCCAGTCAGTTTTAGCTTTCTCCACTGAGGCGTTAAACCGGCTCAACCGGGGCGCAATCGCAGTGGTTCTCCCAGTGCTACCTTAGCCGACAGAACGGAACGTAAGGCACCCAAACATGGGAGCCGGGCAAACCCAACTATTGACCCAAGACATAATTCGGAGCCGATTCATATAATGCTATAAGTTCGGGGTGCCGCACTTGTGAAAGTGTTCGGACTTAATCACACCATAATCTGGGGAACATAAGCCCCTGGTGTATTCGGCCATACCAAAATATACGGGTGCAAGATGTCATATAATGAACATATGTAAAGGATAACACAATTGCAAATGAAAAGGTAATGTACTTGCAAAAAAGGAAGTGTTGCGTTATTTATGAAAGAAGGTCTGCTAATAAAGCGGACTGATGCAAAATGGTGCGGTAAGCAAGGGATTTGGACTAAATTAACATGTCCCCCTCCAGGGATAAGCTGCAGACTTGGTGTATGTAATCGAATTTAATGCTCGTAATGGAGACCACCTGAGTGTTCGTCGCAGCCTTCTTTAGTCCCTGACTGTTGCATCGTGAGTTCGGCAAGTTCGCCGTTGGATAGGGCTTCTGGTAAATGGAGTCCTGTATACGCAAAAGAAGAAAAGATAAAAAATAAAACCAAGGGGGGCGCTCGCATGAGCCCCTGGTGTGGTCAAGACGCACTCTTTGGTCCTTGTGATCAGGCCCCTCCCCTGCGCCCATGGTATCTCCAAAGCGTAATGATGTACGCGGAGTGTTATTCTTGTGATCATGCGCGGGCGAGGGTTGGGGCCGCATTGCTACGCGTGCTCTGATCGCGCCAGGTGGTCTTGGTTAGTGCTGCTCCAGGCGTGTTTTGATGTATCCGGCTTTTTAATTGCCGGACTAGAGATCTGCCGTAGAAGGCTACTCTGTATTTCTGCCGCGAGAGCCGCTGTATGTCCCTCCGTTCGGAGGGAGCGTTCCGTATTCCCATTGACTGTAATGGCTCCACGAGGGCCTGGCATCTTGAGCTTTAGGTATGCATAATGCGGCACCGCGTTGAATTTTGCAAACGCGGTTCGTCCGAGCAGGGCGTGATAGCCGCTACGGAACGGGACTATGTCGAAGATTAACTCTTCGCTTCGGAAATTATTCGGGGATCCGAAGACCACTTCCAGTGTGACTGAGCCTGTACAGCTAGCTTCCACTCCTGGGATGACACCTTTAAAGGTTGTCTTCGTAGGTTTGATCCTGGATGGGTCTATGCCCATTTTGCGCACCGTGTCCTGGTAAAGCAGGTTCAAGCTGCTGCTGCCGTCCATCAGGACTCTTGTGAGGTGAAATCCATCGACGATTGGGTCTAAGACCAATGCGGCAAATCCGCCATGACGTATGCTGGTCGGATGGTCTCTTCGATCGAAAGTGATCGGACAGGAGGACCATGGATTGAACTTTGGGGCGACTGGCTCCATCGCATAGACATCCCGTAGTGCGCGCTTCCTCTCCCTCTTGGGTATGTGGGTCGCGTAAATCATATTCACCGTCCGCACTTGTGGGGGGAAACCCTTCTGTCCTCTATTGTTCGGCGGCCGGGTCTCTTCCTCGTCGTCACTATTTAGCCTCTTGTCATTGTGTTCGGCAATTAACTTGCCGGCCTGCTGGAACACCCAACAATCTCTATTGGTGTGATTAGCTGGCTTTTCGGGGGTGCCATGTATCTGGCATGAGCAGTCGAGTATTCGGTCCAAATTGGACGAACCCGGAGTGGTTCTTTTAAATGGCTTCTTTCGTTGACCGGGTTTGGAGCCTCGGAATCCGGCATTGACTGCCGTATCCTCCTTGTCGTCGCCGTTAATGCGACGCTTGTTTTTGATTCGACGTGACCTGCCGTTGTTGTCCTTAGTGTCCGGACTGCCAGAATTTTTGTGGAGATTGTTGCTGCGGGCTAGCCAGCTGTCCTCTCCCGCACAAAAGCGGGTCATTAATGATGTGAGGGCTGCCATGGATTTTGGCTTCTCCTGCCCCAGGTGCCGGGCTAGCCATTCGTCCCGGATGTTATGTTTGAAGGCTGCAAGGGCCTCCGCATCCGGACAGTCGACGATTTGATTTTTCTTCGTCAAGAATCGTGTCCAGAATTGTCTGGCCGATTCGTCTGGCTGTTGAATAATGTGGCTTAGGTCATCGGCATCTGGTGGTCGCACATACGTTCCTTGGAAGTTATCAAGGAATGCGGCCTCCAGGTCTTCCCAACACCCAATTGACTCTGCGGGCAGGCTGTTAAGCCAATGCCGAGCTGGTCCTTTAAGCTTGAGTGGGAGATACTTGATGGCATGTAGGTCATCACCGCGGGCCATATGAATATGGAGAAGATAGTCTTCGATCCAAACTGCAGGGTCTATTGTGCCATCAAAGGATTCGATGTTTACGGGTTTAAACCCTTCGGGGATCTGATGATCCATTACTTCATCAGTGAAGCATAGAGGGTGTGCGGCGCCCCTGTGTTGAGCGATGTCGCGACGCAGCTCAAGGGAGCGCTGTCTGCTGTGTTCGGCCCGGCCAGGATTATTGTATCCGGCACGACGGTATTCGTCGTGGGTTGTAGGGCGCACACGTGATCCATAGATGGATCTGGATTGTCTTGCTTTGTCCTCCAATATGTCTCGCAAGTCTGGCGCGTTCCCTTTTGGCTTCGTACTCTTGGATCGATGCCGGGGTACGGTCTTGGCTGGGGGCCTGAATGCCTCTCTGTCGCGACCACGGGGTGGTCGGTCAGCCATGTCGTGCGCTGGTGATGAAGGTATGTATGCTTCCTCCTCTAATCGGGGGAGCAGCTTGCGTCTTGGGTAACTTTTGGAGGGACGTTCGAGTTTATATTCTTCGGCCGCGAGGACCTCGGTCCATCGATCGGCCAGCAGATCTTGATCAGCTTGGAGCTGTTGCTGCTTTTTCTTTAGGCTATTTGCCGTGGCGATAAGCCTGCGCTTGAAGCGCTCTTGTTTGATGGGATCCTCAGGTACGACGAATTCGTCATCGTTGAGGCTTGCTTCGTCTTCAGAGGGAGGCATGTAGTTATCATCCTCAACCCCCTCGTTTGCTGCCCTCTCGTGGGGGCTTGCTTCCGCCTCCTCCTGCGCTGAGTCGTGCAGGAGAGGGTTGTCTTCGGCGCTCTCTGGAGTGTTGTTGTCTCCGGTGCCGGAATCTTCATTCTTGCTGTGGCGGGATTTTGAGCGGCGCCGCTGACGTCGATGTTTGGGCTGCTTCTTTAGAGAATCTGCCTCCGCTGTTTTTTCGCCATCCCCTTCCTTTGGGGTATCCACCATGTATACATCATATGATGAGGTGGCCTTCCAGTGCCCTATAGGTGCTGGCTCTTGCTCGTCTCCGGCATCGTCGTCCATAGCGTCGATGTCGTCGGAGTCGTAGTCTAGCATGTCGGTTAAATCCTCGACAGTGGCTACAAAGTGGGTGGTGGGTGGGCTCTGAATTTCTTCGTCGTCCGAACTCCAACCGTCCTGGCCATAATCCGGCCAGGATCCTCCTGATAGCGAGAGATGCTTCAGGGAATTCAGGATATCGCCAAAAGGCGAGTGCTGGGAGATGTCCGCGGTGGTGAATTCCATAACCGGCGCCCGATCCGGATTAATTGTTAGGGGCGCGGGAGGCTCGGAGTCCGGCGAGGAGTCCGGCGCCTCGGGATCACGAGTTTCGCGAGGGACAAGATAGGTATTCGGCTCCATCGCCGTGGATGTTGAAGCCCCCAGGGCGGCGTCTATCCACCGGCCCTCGACGTGGGCGATCGGCTCCGGGCTAGTGGCCGGAGCGGATCCGAGTGCGGCCACCAAAGCACTGTCCGGCGGCAGAGCTAGATCATGCCCATCGTCACAGTGCGGCGCGCTTGGCTGTGGCTCGAGTCCGTCAAAGGTCAAGCCTCCGCGGTTATCGGCCGTGAAGTTTAAGCTTCCAAATCTGACCTGACGGCCAGGGGCGTAGCTTTCGATCTGCTCCAGATGGCCAAGAGAATTGGCCCGCAGTGCGAAGCGCCGAATACGAAGATCTGTCCGGGGAGAAAAATCTCACCCTGGACAGCATTGATGGTTGAAGATGCCATCGAGCCTATCGGTGATGACACAGAGGAACTCTCAATGAAAGCACCAATGTCGGTGTCAAAACCGGCGGATCTCGTGTAGGGGGTCCCGAACTATGCGTCTAGGCGGATGGTAACAAGGGACGAGGGACACAGTGTTTTTACCCAGGTTCGGGCCCTCTCGATGGAGGTAAAACCCTACGTCCTGCTTGATTAATATTGATGATATGGGTAGTACAAGAGTGGATCTACCACGAGATCAAGGAGGCTAAACCCTAGAAGCTAGCCTATGGTATGATTGTTGAGATGTAATGTTCGTCCTACGGACTAAGGCCCTCCGGTTTATATAGACACCGGAGAGGCTAGGGTTACACAGAGTCGGTTACAATGGTAGGAGATCTACATATCTGTATCGCCAAGCTTGCCTTCCACGCCAAGGAAAGTACCTTCCGGACACGAGCCGGAGTCTTCAATCTTCTATCTTCGTAGTAGGGGAGTCCGGCGGATATTGATAGTCCGGCTGTCCGGACACCCCCTAGTCCAGGACTCCCTCAGGCGGCCTGGCTCCCCCACGATGCCTCGGCAACTGCACGAATTGACATGTCCCTGCATGCAAAACGGGTCGTGATTACCTGTGATCGTGGAGGCCGGTGGTTGGCCTCCCTCGGCTATATGTACGAAACGGCACGAGCCCTTCCAGTTCATCTCTTCCCGCTACTCTCTGTCTTCCTCTTCGCCCTCGCTCCTCCCTACGCCAATGGCGTCGATCCGTCGGTTTTCTGCCGAAGAGAAGGGGAAGGCCCCCCGACAGGATCCTGTCCCGCTTCCTCCGAAGAAACGGCTCGCCTCTTTCCGCGAAGGAGGGAGTGCTTGGCAGGAGGCGTCGAGGCCATGGTTTGAGCGGTCGCCACCCGGATTCCCATTGCCATTGTACGCCCGGATCGAGGGTCCTGAAGGCACTGGCGCCGAGCGGCACCGCCAGAGGCGCCATCGCCGCCGGCGGATCACGGCGGTGCGCGTCGTTCCTCCTGGAGTTCACGCTGAGGGCTCCTCTCGCGAGCTCGTGCTTCACACTGCCATGCCTCCTCGGTCTTGGATCCGCCTCCCTCCTTCCTTCGCCTTCGAGATCCCACCGAGGGGGCCTATTGAGCTTTGGCTGCAGCACGCTGGCTACAGTAGCCCTACGACCGAAGTGGATGTCGAGGTTGTCGCTCCGGGCAGGGTCTACCTGACCCATGGCTGGGGCGAGATCGCCCGGGTCTGCAGGACGGGTGGCGCCCTCGCATTCCACCTTGAGTACGACGGCTCCTCCCTGATGTTCTTCAAGGTCTTCGACGCAGAGGGATGCCGCCTGGAGTGCTGCCCTGAGAAAGGCGGCCGGGGCCCTGCCGCGGCGAGGACTAGGCTCGTCAACCGCTTCCCCAGCAGCTCCTCAGGCAGCGGAGGTGTCGGAGGATCCAGCGACTCCGCCGAGCTCCTCGCGACCCCGGAAATGTGCGACGACAGCTACGAGCCCCCGAGCTTGCGTCGCTCTCGGAGCAGGGCGGGCTCGTCAGACCGCCGTCGCCACTGATCTGTATGGGGTTGGCGCCGGTGGCTGACGGCCCACTGTTGATGATGGCGTCTCTTGCCGAGGCGCGCGTAGTTAGCACCCTTTAGGATTTGCTCCTTTTGTTCCCTGTGAGGAATCAAAGAACACACCCCGCGGGGGTTTGTAAGGTGCTTGTAGTTCCATTTGTTAATATGATCCTTATCATGAAGTGGTGAGGGATGCTCATCCCGTCTTAGCTTAGTTCCTCCTTTCGATCCTCGCGAGGACTTGACGCTCTGCGCTGACAGGTCCCGGTCCCAAGGCAGGCTTCAGCTGTCGCTGGTATGCCAGGTCGCAATGCCGTGGTCAAGGCCAGGAGGTGAGCGGCCCGGGGTCCAATAAGAGCCCCTGAGCCGCGATGCTCAGGAGGTCCCCTTTAGCGCTCAAGTATCCATCATTCGGTGAGAAAGGAGCGCGACGTCGCCAAAATGGAACTGCATTAGGTGCGAGGTCGGTGCTACGATAGCTAGTGTTTCCGGAGGGTGATTTATCTCGGGGGTCAGAAACCACTCCTTGGCGCGGCGCCGGGCCCGCGCGTCGACAGCCGAGGAGTTGCCTGGCGAGGTCCCCACGTGCCTCTTCCCTCTCGCCTTTGCTCCCCCTCGTGCTCTACGTCCTCAGGTCCCGTCCCTCGAGCGAGCTCAGCCGTCACTAGTATGCCAAGTCACAATGCCGTGGACAAGGCCAGAGGGTGAGGGCTGGAGAGCCAGTAAGAGCCCATGAGCCGCGATGCTCAGGTACCCCCCCTTTAACGTGCAAGCAGTTCGCATGGACGAGAGCGAAGGAGACGCTGCTGCGGCCTCGCCCAACACTTCTCCTTAAAGCGATCCTGCGAGTTCATCATGAGAAAAGCGAGGGTTTGCCGTTACAATTGCCGGCCAGCTGCTGGTTGCTCTAGGAAGGTGATGAGGCACTGAAGGCTTGGTGAGGTGGCGCCCTGCGGGGTTGCCGCGGCCAGAGCTCAGCCATTCAGGTTTGTCGACACTACAGGGACAGACCCATGCACAAGATTCGTGCCGTGGGGGAGCAGCTCCATCAGTCGGTGTCAATTGAGCGGGCGATTAAGTCAAGCATGTTAATCATGAAGGAGAAAATCCATTTAAAAAGGCGCAGAAAAAGGCGAACACCGCTGGGTCGGGCCCGAGCGACTTTGGGGAAAATGCAGCCCGTGGGGAGCCCCCGATAAAGTAAACTAGAAAACATGAACTAAAGGGATACCTGCCGTAGGGACGGACCCATGCGGCCTCGGAATGATGCAGCCCTGGGGGAAGCTCCCACCTGAAAACGAAACTTGAAGGATGTCACCTGATGACGCTGAAGATGCAGGGGTGCTGAAGTAGCAGACGGCTTGTCCTGTGGAAGCCGATCTTCACGAGCCCCTAGGCCCAGGAGCCTCGGGAGGCTCCGAGGGCACTAGCGGCTCCTCGCGGACCATCTCCATCTCCGCTAGGACTGCGGAATGCCTGACCGCTTGAGCCTCCAAGATGTCCCTCATGAGGCGCTAACGCACAACAGCCGCGTTCGGCAGGCCGTAAGGCATGGGAACGTAGCTGTGGGGCGGACCTTCGCAGCGTCCCACGCGTGAGGGCCAGAGGCGCTCCTGAGAGGCGGCCCGGTTGAGTCCTGGTATGTCGATGCAGACACGCAGCCTACCATCCTCGCCTGGATGGGGAGCTACGGCGGGTAAGTGGCGGCTGCCACTCATGACTCTTGACTCCTGCAGCTCCTGAATGATCTCGCTGACGAACTCCTGAGGGTTTGGCCTTCCTTGACTTGCTCCTTACTGAGGGAAACATGCGTTGAAGCACGCCTCCAAGTGGTGCCCGAGCGCCTCCCTCGTGATCTTAGCAAAGTCGATGGCCCTCCAGGAGAGAGCCCCCAAGCCTTGCTCGAGGAGGGCGCCGGGCGCGCCTTCCTATGCGACAGAAGGAGGCGCCCCCTGAACAGGCGTGGACCCTGAGGGGCCTGCCTCCGAGGGGTCGGAACAGGCGATGTCTTCTTCTTCTTGGGAGCGGCCTCGGGAAGCCTCCCGCTCCTGTGATCTGGGTCTTCGATTGATGCAGCTTGGAAAGCATGCTCCATGGAACACACATCGTCTCTCTCTTCACAAGGCACTATGATGACTCCACCGCTTCCTGGCATCTTGAGGACATTGTAGTCGGGACGAGTCACGGCCATGAACTTGGCCAGGGCTGGGTACCCGAAGATGGCATTGTACGGCAGGTGAATGTGAGTGACGTCGAAGTCAATGAGCTCTGTGCGGTAGTTGTCGTGCTTGCCGAAGGTGACAGGAAGGCGGACCTGCCCTATCGGAACCATGGAACCATCAGTGACTCCTGAGAAAGGCTTGGGTGGCTGCAGCTGATTGTAGGGCACTTGGAGATTGTTGAACATCTCGATGGATAGGAGCTTGAGCCCTGCTCCACCGTCGATGAGGGTCCTGGTGACTTGCACATTGCTGATGATTGGGGAACAAAGCATCGGGAGGACTCCGGCTGTGGCCACGCACTTGAGCTGATCCACTGAGCTGAACGTGATGGCGCACGCTGACCACTTGAGAGGGCGTGTGGCCTCGAGCTTGGGGAGGACTGCATTCACTTCGCGAGCAAACTGCTTGAAGATGCGCTGAGAGGCCGGGGCTTGAGCGCCGCCCAAGATGCAAGCGATTGCGCGCGGCTCCTGGGAGCCTCCAGCCCCTCGTCCTGATGATGGTCTTCATTCCTCCTCGGCTGTGGTGGCAGAGGAGGGAGGCCCGCATTGCCTTGTGGGCGGTCCTCAACAGGCTGATCCCTCCAACCCCCCTCGCGAGGTGGGTCCCTCCAACCTCCCTCACGAGGCTGGTCCTGCCAGCGGTCCTTGCGAGGTCGGTCACGCCACCCTTGGCGAGGGCCACGGTCTTCCCAACGTCCTCCACCTCTTCCTCCTCCTCGGCCATAGCCCCGGTTGCTACGCTCGAGGCGTCGGCCTGCTCGCACGTCTCTCTTACGGTCGTGAGCTCTTGGCATTCGTTGGTGTTGTGGGTGTGGAGATCATGGTACACGCAGTACCGGTTGCCCTTGGATGACTCAGGCTGATCCCTGCCTCGCTTGGTGTCCGGCTTTGCTGCAAGTACGGCAGCCCCCTTGCGCTTCACGTCCTTGGTCTTGGGCTTCTTCTCTTCTGGGTCAGCAGCTGGCAGCTCGTGGAGGGAAAGGCGCCCTTCCTCAGCCCTAGCGCACTTGGTCGCCAAATTGAACAACTCCAGGGAAGTGCACAGGTCCTCATGGATCGCAAGCTCCTCCTTCATCTTGACGTCACGTACACCGTCGGAGAAGGCTGAGATGATGGCCTCCTCAGACACCTTGGGGATCTTAAGGCGAGCGCTGTTGAAGCGCTGGATGAACTTCTGCAGGGTCTCTCCCGCCTGCTGCTTGATGCGGCACAAGTCGCTCATGGCTGGGGGTCGATCGCGCGTGCCCTGGAAGTTGGCGATGAATCGGGTGCGCATCTCGTCCCAAGAGGATATCGTGCCAGGAGCCAGGTTCAGGAGCCAGGTGCGGGCTCCGTCCTTGAGCGCCATGGGGAACCAGTTCGCCATGACCTTCTCATCCCCGTTGGCGGCTTCGATGCCCAGCTTATAGAGCTGGAGGAACTCAGCAGGGTCAGCCGTGCCATCGTAGCGTGGGGGCAGATCTGGCTTGAACTTACCCGGCTAGGCCATGCTGCGCAGCTCGGCGGAGAAGGCACGGCATCCTGAAGTGCCCGTTGGAGCCCTTTGGTTACGGAGAGCTTGATCTTGCGGGTCTTGGTGCGCTGCCGCCTGGAGTAGCGCGGGGTCTTGGCGCGCTGGAGCAGGAGCACATTCGTGCCGGGCCGGTGCGGGGAGCACATGGGCAGCTTCTTGGGGGCGAGGAATCTCTTGGCTGCTCTTCTCTTGCTGTGCTGACGCCAGACAGAGTGGGTTCTGCCCAGGGGCCACGCACCTTGGGGCCAATGCGCCTTCTTGAGGGGGAGGCGGCTGAGGCGCCCCCGGAGCTTCGTCGCCCGCGCAGGGCGGGGCGCGGTGCAGCGATAGGGATGGTGCAGGGGAGCCCCCAGCGGCGCTGACGAGCTCGGTGATGCGGGAGAGCCACTCGTCGGAGAGGTCGTCGAAGGGACGGTAGTGTAGGAGCTCCCACGCCAGGAGCAGCACGGCGTGCGCATCCGCAGGGGCACGACGGGCTTGGGAGGAGGAACCAGCTGGAGTCAGCAACGGGGTGGCGGTGCGGCCTTCTCGCCGCACCGAAGGATGCAGGGACGACGCCTGCTGCTCGTTCCCCACCGGGAAGGTGGCGGCATTGATGGCAGGTGACGGGGAACGGCGGGGGCGCCCGCCGACGGGGGCCGTCTGGGCGACGCGAGTGGCAAGAGCGGCCCGGCGCTCGGCGCGGGCGCGACGAGCGTCTGACATGGATGCGACGGGTGGCGAAAACACGAGGCGACGGAAGGCAGATTCCGGCACACCCCTACCTAGCACGCCAAATGTCGGATTCAGGGTTCCGGCAGACCCTCAAGGTTCGAACTCTGTGGTGCGCGCGGAGATCACACCTACTGCCTACCCATGTCTCGTCGCCTTGCAAGGATCTAAAACTACACAAAGAACAACACAAGGGACACAAGGTTTATACTGGTTCGGGCCACCATTGTGGTGTAACACCCTACTCCAGTGTGTGGTGTGTGGATTGCCTCTGGGGCTAATGATGAGTAGTACAAGGGGGAACAGCCTCGCGAGGGTCTATTCTTTGCTGGCGCGATGAACTTCTAGGGGGAGTTCAGTCGCTTCTCTCTCTCTCTATCTATCTTTCTATCCTTGTTCTCTCCGTGCCTCTACCCTGTGGGTGGCTTGTCCTATTTATAGGCGGAGGCCCTGGGCCTCTTCCCAAATATTGAGCGGGAAGGGCGCCAACAATTAGCCATTTTGAAGGGGAACATCTAGTACACTTATCCTGACTAAAGTTGGTCCTTGCCTACCAAAGACCCTTACGATGACGCCGGCTTGGGCTCCACAATGACCTCCATCCTGCCGTCCTGCTGGTCTTGGTCTTGTTGCACCGAAATGGTTGCCTTTGCTTGATACCCTTGCCTGCGCTTGCCCCCTTTGCACCAAAGAGGAAACAAGGACTCTGCATAGGCCGGCGCCCGCCTGGCCTTGGTCGTCATGGCTTGCGTCATGGGCACCTCGCGAGGTACCCCGCCTTGATCTCTCTGCCTCCTCGCGTGCCAGCCTGACAAGGCTGTGCCCGAGGAAGCCTCCTGTCGTCCACCCCACGAGGCTTGGCCCCTCGCGAGGGTCTTGAGCAGGTGTTGAGGAAGATGGGCCGTACCGGGCCACTCCTTGAGCCGCACCGCAGGCCGTAGGCAGGCAAGTCTGGGTACCCCCATTCCCAGAACACCGACACATAGGTGAAATGTTCTTTCCATAGTTGAATAACCTTTGTACTATCTGTTCATGTAATCAATCAAACCATTTGTTTTAGAGATCATGTAATAATTTTTGTTTTGTTTTTTGGTTTGTCATTTTATTTGAGCACAAGTCTGTATTA
Organism: Triticum dicoccoides; assembly: GCF_002162155.2. Taxonomy (NCBI): domain Eukaryota; kingdom Viridiplantae; phylum Streptophyta; class Magnoliopsida; order Poales; family Poaceae; genus Triticum; species Triticum dicoccoides. The sequence continues at coordinate 315,188,429 of NC_041381.1, read as the reverse complement.
ATTGATAAGACTCGGAGACATTTCATTTGGATTGTTGTGCCAGACCTACAAATATGCCAATCGGGCTGAATGTGCATTCAGCAATAGTAGTAGTATAGATGGACCGTGGCACGCATCGGAAAGGGCCAAGATGCTGGCTAAAAAAAGATGCTATTTTAGCCAAAAAAAAGTACAGCGGCCTGGCTTATGTATGTTAGTTGATATTATTGATCCATATACTCTATTAAGTGTTAATATGTTTGTTAGTTCTGTACATTCTTGGTTGATTGACTCGGTATCTGAATCTTGATACATCGCTTGTGTAAATATCTAAATGGGAGTACACATTATGCTGCGTGTGACATTTGAGTTGGACATGAAGTGTTCCAAATATTCGAATTCACCTTAAACTGGATACTAGTTTCTGAATTTGAGTATCGGCATTTGTAAACCATATTCATATATGACAGTGTAATACATCTTTGTCGTCCTTTTGAAGATATATAAAAACACATAGAATGATTTATAAAGATTCATATAGGAATACAAATTGGATTCGAATTTAGTTGCCAGGGTAAACATGGATGCTTATTGTCCCAAAATTCGAAAGAAGCTACAAAATGTCCACTCCCACGTCGGCTGCCCGAAGCCAAGTGTTTGGGAGATGGAAATTACTGTCTACCCATTACACGGACAATCCATCGGCCCGATTTCCACTGCTCTAAATAGGGGTAGGTTAGTAGCTTCAATTAGACGTGACATGACCGCCTCTGAGCCCATTCCGACACGGTGGGCGTCAAACATGGGCGGCAAAACACATTTGATTCAAGATCCTCCGAAAGACCTCTGTTTCTCCCTCCATTCCCCATTCATACACGGTGGGCGGCAAAACAAACTCGACTCGGCCGAAATCGATGTAGGCAAATATTTTCAATAGGTGCATGTTTGTAACTTCACTCAGACGTGACACAACCGCCCTACTTGTCAGCCCTGTTCATACACTGTGGGCGCAAACCATGGGCGCCAACCATCCTCTCCTCGCCCAAAATCGCTCTCGGCAAATATTGGCGAGATGCGAGATTACCGTCCTATCCCCAACCGACGAGACGTCCAAATTTTAAACGGGGGCTAAGTTCGTAACTTTCCCATATTTCAGACAGGCGTGTCCCAATAACATGGTTCCCCGTACCTGTCCCTTCATTTTCCCATTCATACACCGTCCGTGCTAGAACACCCCATCCCCACACCAGCCTCTGTCTGCCACCCCATCCATCGCCGCCGTCCTCCACCATGTTGGAGCGCCTACCAAGACCGCGTCATCCACTGCTAGAGATGGACGTTTCTCATCCACGGTGACGGACCAATAGCCGTGCATCGCGTCCTCTCGCTTCATCGGGGCCGCTCACACGACCTTCTCTTCCACCGCAACGAGACTTATCCCCCGATGCACCCGTCTACCGTCACAGATCTGCTTCAACGCCACCGACAGCCATCGCACCCTCGATGCCTACACGGCGCCGCAAGAGAGGTGGTACTTCATATCTCCTCAACTTTTTGATCTCAACCAGAAAATAGATCTTAACTTGGTTACTCTACTTTCTTTTCAGCTCTTAGAATTTAGTCTTAGTTCGAAGCAAACAATGGATGCTAAATATCATTTCTCCGGTTTGCAGCTTCAAATCTGCCATGGCACAACCATAATACGGTTTAATTGATCATGCTTAGGGTTTAATTGAGCATGTTGGTTCCGTGGTGGTTTCTTTAATAGAAATCGGAGGGAAAACCCTCTTTTGCTAAAAAAATATGCTTAGAGTTTCCCCCTTTTATGATCACTATACGATCAGAATACCTGCTTCGTGTCATAATAACACTGCTCCACGCAGCAAGCTAAACAAGCTTAGATGTTCAAATACGAATCTGATATTATTAAAACAGAGTTGTTTAATTGGTCAGCTAAATGTTCCTAAATTAGTTTCAAAAATGCATGTTCGCCGCTCGGGTGTGTATCTCTACAGGGTGCCCACGGTGGGCCGGCCCACCCTGGGATTTTGGGTCGTCCTAGGCCCCGATTCCTCTCTGTTCTGCTGCGCGCTTCCGATCTCTACTCGCCCCCAGCCGCCTGCCTCGCCGGCGACTTGCCGTCCCTGGACGGCATGACTCTAGGAGGAGACGCCGGACTAACAGGAGGCCAGGAGCCGCTCGCCCAACAGCGTCACCGCTACCCGAGCGCGCCACCGTGCCTACCTTCCCAGTCCGTTCAGGGCTCAGGCGTGCAGCACCCACCAAGCCAACCCGATTTATCCTGAGATACGTCCTCAACACTCAGCAGCCACTCCTCATCACCCATTTTCTAATTGATTCATTACTCATTAGGCAGGACTGTCATTAGGGTTTGTTGTGTGCTCAGTGCTACCTACAATTAATGGTTTAGATGTATTTCGGTAATCTTTAGTACCTCTAAAGTTCATAGGGTTTTTAAAATTCCGGCCCTCGGAACAGAAACTAGTCATTTTGGATTGTTGGTCATAGTGACATTGACCCAGATTATTACTGCAACCCAGGTTTGTTGATGATTTTACTTGTCTTTCTTACTTATTCGATATAATATCCAATTATTCACGTCGATTAGTTGCAAACAATAAGTGCTAGACAAACTTCTTCATTCAGATTTTGGACGGTCTCTTACTGTAGTTACAATTCTGCATACTTGTCCTAATAAGCTCACAAGTAAATGATTGATTCACTACATCTATGCTTGCCTTGTCATATTTGTTGTCAATATTCTTTTAGGGTGGACCACCCTGTTTCTAAATACTGGAACCGTAGACCTGAGTGAATAGTATTTCTCTAAGTGATCTCTTCCATCATGTGTGGGTAACGAACACTGCATTGTATAGAAAGAAAGTGTCATTTCCAGCTTTTACATAGGTTTCGATCTTTTACATGGAATACAATCTGCCTACTTGCTTTGTGTTGCACTACCAACACTCCACCCTTGAAGCTAAACACTACGCCACTCATAGTTGCTTAGTTTATTTGTTCAAATACGAATTTCATATGATTCTAATGTTCCTACTTTAGTTTTGAAATGTGTGCCTGCCTGTTATAGAGACATAAGGGGTTTGTATTTCTGTGTGTGGTCTGGTCAGCATGGTTGGGGAGGTGAACTTTGCATAAGAAGGGGTTTATAGGGAGACACTCTCCGAGTTGAATCCGCAATGCATTCCGTAGATAATCTGACTACTTTTTATGTTTTCATGAATCTCAGATTCTGAACAGCATCATAATGATTATGAGCTTGTGTGCATGAAAATAATAAATCAGAACAATGCCATGGCTGTCAAACTTGGCATTAAGGGACTGAAATCAAGTCTGGATGCAATGCAATGCAAACGCTCTCCACCTACAAATTCATGCTCAGAATATGATCCTAACAATGATTCTGAGCTAGAGGGAGACCTAAGTCAATGTAGCTCCCTAGTGGAGGAGCCATAGGAAGATGCCCTATCTTATTCACCCATCAAGGTACTTGCTCTAACTTTCCAAGGTTACATTGCTCGCACATACCTTGCAACTGATGCTTTGCATTGCTTCTACTTTGTTGAACTGCCATTAGCTTAGTTTACACATCGTGTATGTGAATACGCCATGCCTATCCATTTTCAGTACATATTCCATCTGTCATCATACCATATTTATCCATTCAAATATTGTTCTTGTGTATCAGACGTTCAAAAGGAAGAGGGCAATTGCTGATCGTGAAGGAGCACAAGAAAAGTATTTGGAAAAGGTAGTGGCACCTGATAAATCAAATAGCCCATTAGGTGTAGTTGCAATATCACCTGACCCACAAAATACCCCAACTCTAGCAGACTCTAGCCTTACTACGCTGGTCATTTCTGATGCCCCAACTCAGCAGACCCCAACTGCAGCAAACGGTATGATTATGCCAGTTGACATAGCACCAGCTGTACGATGCAAAAACCCCATTCCAGCAAAGAGTACACCAAATCCAGTTGCCAAATCCCTTTTCAAACCAGAGAGAGCCCCAATTGCAGCAAATAGGACCCCTGTTCCATTTCTTCCCATTTTAGAAGACGAAGCTTATGTTGTTGTCAGGAACTTTGTGCGCATCCTTCCTTCATGGAAAGATTATACCGCAGACACAGAACAATTTCGAGTCTTCCTCCACAACTTACGTGTAAGTAATGTACTAATGTTATTCATGGTCATTACTGCATATGTTTCTGCTGACAGAAGACACAAGATTTCATTCTTTTAAATAGGCGAGGAGCAAACTGGATTGTGATGATGAGCAAGAGTTGTTTGCGCTTTTCAAGCACTCGTTGATGAAGTATCGTTCCTACCTGAGGCAAGCGCACTTCGATGGAAAGCCTCTGAATGAAATTTCTGTAAATTCTCCGGTGCTACATTTATCCGACGGTGACTGGAATAATCTTGTTACACATTGGTCTCGGCTGCAGCGTAAGGTACTGTCTAAGATATCACATCACAATTTGAACTACATTTCTGCATTTGCCTTAATGTCTCACTTGGACGAAAATTGTTAGCAGAATAACATTCGTTCTCAAGGGACCACAGAATCTCGCAACTATACTGCACACTGCATTGCTCTCGTGAGTACCTCTTTCCCTGTATGACCATACTTACTTTCATAGCTGTTTGATTATGTAGCATCACTGCACATGTTAGCCTCGTAATCGCCCATTTGGTGGACATTATAAGATCCGTATGGACTCTTACACAAATTTAGAATCAAGCCAATGCTTTTGAAGAGGTTTAGCTCTGCAGTCCTCTTGTAAGGACTGAACGTGGTCTATCACTACACTTACATTAACAGCTACTCCCTCCGTCCCATAATATAAGAATTTTTTGTACAGTACACTAGTGTTAAAAACACTCTTGTATTATGGGAAGAGGGATTGGTTCATTTTGTAGCATTCTGCATCTTATCTCCCTTGCCCACCATTTACTAAAAAAGATCAGATCTATTTTAATCTTACCAACAAGTAGAATACACAGACAATGCCAGTGTAGAAGTGTAGCCCATTGCTCTTGTCAATACATTTTGTCCTGTAACGCTTGTACTTCCAGGGATTGGTAGTTGATTATGTAGCATCAATCTGCATCTTATCTTCATTATCCTCTATCCCTTCCAGTGTTATCATATCTATAATTACTCTCTACAAAATGTAGAGTACAGGCAATGCTTATGAAGAAGATTCTTTGCTGAAATTCTTGAGTTATCCTTCCCTTGACATGGAGAAGGGCATTATAAAGCCGGTGTTAACTCTTAATGTAAGTCAGTCCTTCTAAAGCCTTTATCCTCAACTGCTGTTTAATTTGCTCATACTCCCTATCATTTACTGCTGTTTAGTTTGCTATTTCTACCAAAATGCATGTTCATAAGAACCGTAAGTTCTAAGTTTTACTTGTAAAACCAAATTTCTTATTCATACCATGCACATTACTTAATACTCCCTATATGTATGCTTGGTTTTGTGGATCTATAATCCAGTGTGTGGTGAAGCAGCCCACGTTTGCACCTTGTCATGTCCTGTTTTATCTTACTGATGTGGCTGATGATATGAAAAACATGGCATGCACATTATCCAAAATAGATACAATGGTTTTCTTTGCCCTTCATCTATGCTTGTTATATTGACATGGTAATCCGGTAGTGTGGTGAAGCTCCACGCATTATGAACAATGCCAAATTATGCTATTGATATTTTGAACTTACTCTTTATTTTCTAATTTCAAATTGGATAGAATTGACAGAACAATTATCATCTTTGTTTATACATGTGCAAAACCTGTCATCTCTCTGCTTTGTTTCAGGGTGATATGCCTGATGGCATGCACAAGTCTGCTGAAGGCTGTGAGACAAACCCAACATGTATTGCAGCAAAGAAGGCAAAACATCTTGAAGATAGCGAGACAACCCCAAAGTCTTGTCTTGATGCAGTGTTCAAGTTACTTGAGACTAACAGTTAGACAAGCTCACAGAATTCGTTGTCTGAATCAGTTCGACTTCTTCAGTCCCAAGTTCTAGCAGAAAGGCATTCTGCAACTCAACTTCGACTTGAAGTCCTATCTTTAAGAAAGATTGCGGAGAACACCAATGAGAACCTCGTCACTAAATAGCTACACCTGGAAGCTATGACTGACATGCTAGGTCGGTCTCACAGCCTTGCTCAGCAGCTTGCGCAGCAGTTCCCCCACAAGGCTAACCTTTCTTGAACTGTCTTGGAAGTGTTCTCGGTTCAGTATTATTTTGTTACGCTGCAATGGTGCCCAGTTTTTCTAATCTGGTTCTTCATTGCGCTTTATGATCACTGGTGGCGAACTTCGATGCCCAGTGGATGTAATACACCTTAAATCCTTTATTGTATAGTGTAGGTTTATTCTTAGTTACTATGCCGTAATTTATTTATTGTGTAGAGTAGGTTTGTTTTTAATTCCTACTAGTTACAGCCATCATTCGCTATCTGAAAAAAATCAGATGTAGTCGATCGGGCCGAAACATTCGATAATGGGCCAGGTTTTTAGCGGGCCACAATTGGGCCGGCCTGCGTCTTTCTTGGGCCCGAATGATTGGGGCCTTCACACATTGCGCCAGGCCCAAACTTACACCGGCCTATATTTTAGTTGGGCCTTTTGTCGACCCAGCGCTTAGTTCGGCCCAGGTAGCGTTGGGCCATTAACAGGATGAATATTGTACTGGCCTGTTACAGGCCAAAATGCATGTTGGGCCTCAGTTTTCACTACTCGTCGACGAGCCTTCAGCAGGCCAAAATATAGACTGGGCCGTTATGGGCCCAGTTAGCTCACGGGCCATTACCAGGCCGAAACATATCTCAAGCCTTAGTTGGCCCACTGATATCATGTGCCTTTAAGAGGCCGAAAGCTTAGTACAGGCATCAACAGGCCGAATTACGCGACAGGCCTTTAACAGGCCCAAAGTCACGTTGGGCTTAACTGTTGGCACCTTTAGCACGGGCCGTTAGTGGGTCTGATGTCCCTTCGGACCATATATGGCCCATGGGCAGCATGGGCCATTCCCAGGCCGAAAGTCACACCGGGCTAAAATGGGCCCATGTCTACATCAGGCCTCTAACAGGCCGAAAGTCACTGGGCTGTAGTTGGGCCCGAATATTCGGCGAACAATTAACGGGCCAGATCTGTCTTCGGGCCGCAAATGGGCCCAAATATTGGGCGAACAATTAACGGGCGAGATCTGGCTTCGGGCCGTAAATGGTCCCGAATATTGGGCGAACAATTAACGGGCCAGATCTGGTTTCGGGCTGTAAATGGGCCTTTATTAAGCAGGCCGTTATTGGGCTGGCCCACTAGTACCTGATTAAGTTCTACGGGCCTTTGACTGGGCCAGCCTTTTTAACCTATATGGGCCTCTGTTGGGCCCAGCCACGTGTCAACGTACCATAGGTATGTCTCCTCCAATGGACGGGCGACATCTGGCCCACTAACGAGCTAACAGGTGTTCCCTTCGGCCAATCAGAATTTTACACGTGGAAATTTCCCATTGGTCGGGGCTGTTAACGGGTTATCGGATCCAAAATCCGACCCGATAGCTTAACGGCGTTCCGTTACGGTGGATGCCACGTGTCGGTCACCCTTGACGAAAGCACTTCTGTGACGCGATTTATCGTCATGGAAGTGGACACTTCCATGATGATAATTTTGGTAATGTCATGGAACACTTCTACGACAGCACAGGTATGACTATCTTGATTCTATCATAAATTTGTCATGGATGCATATGCATGACAAAAACACGACCTACTGCGACAAACACGTATCATCACGGAAGTGTATTTTTTTGTAGTGCAAGCAGTTTCTTCGGCGGTTCAATGAGGAGAGGCGTTGTAACACCCTGGATGTAACTTTCCATATTTGTAACTCCAACTCTTGCCATTTTCGGCTATGTGCTATGATATTCCCTCCGTGGTTGGGTTTTTGTTTTTCGTTTTGCATTTTGTTCATGTCTTGCATCTCATATCGTGTCATCATGTGCATCTCATTTGCATACGTGTTCGTCTCATGCATCCGAGCATTTTCCCCGTTGTCCGTTTTGCATTCCGACACTCCCACATGCACCAGCGCACCCCTCTTGTCTCTTTTCATGTGCGGGTGTTAAACGTTCTCGGAATGGACCGAGGCTTGCCAAGCGGCCTTGGTACACCACCGGTAGACCACCTGTCAAGTTTCGTGCCATTTGGAGGTCGTTTGATACTCCAACGGTTAACCAGGTAACCGCGAAGGCCTCTGGTGTGTTGCAGCCCAACACCCCTTCAAAACATCTCAATAACCCATCTAAGTCACTTCCATGTCCATCGCCATTCGATCACGATCGTGTGGGCGAAAACCGCACCTCATTTGGAGCTTCCTAGCTCCTCCTACCTATAAAAACACCCCTCCTTCCGAAATTTCGGGTCATTCCACCCCTAACCCTAGTAGATTCGTCCCCGCCGCCACCGGACACGTCCGGGTCACCCCGCCGCCGGCCCGGAGAGCCCGCAGCCGGCCCTCCCGGCCGATCGCGTCGCCGCCGCCGCGCGCATCCGCGTCCCCGCCGCCCGGACTCGTCCTC
>NC_041381.1:315090659-315179453 GCF_002162155.2 Triticum dicoccoides | reverse complement strand
CCTCGCCGCCCGTCGCCGCCGCCGTCCCGGAGCCGGCGAGCTCCTGCGGCCGCCGCCCCGCGCCTCCAGGAGCCCTGACGCCGGCCGACCCCCTCCTCCTCGGCCCGGATCCGGCCGGCGCCCCCATCTCTCCCTCCTCTCCGGCGAAACTCCGGCGAAACCCTCCGGATCTAAGATCCAAAATGATAGGTTGACTTTTCCTCGACCCCCGAAATCGTCCAAGTCATTTTTCTCTCAGTTAATTGTTGCATTTTCGTCATGCCATAACTTTGCATCCGTGGCTCCGTTTTGGGCGTTTAGCATACCATATTGTTCGCCTCGATGAGTACATCATTTCATCTCATTGCATAATTTTCATTTGAGCTCATCTTGATGCACGAAATGCTGTTGGAAGAGGGCTATGTGATGTTAGTTTCAGTTTCTTATCAGAACATGCACTTTTGTTATTTTTGCCATGATTGATGTGTGCATCTTATGAACTTGAGCCCTACATGCATTTTGAACTATGCCATGCCATCTTTACAGGGGTTTATGCCATGTATTTTTGTGATCTCTTTAGTGACTAGCACAACCATGTAAACTGGGCTTGGTGATGTTGCTGATTTTAGTCCCTGTTCTGCTGTTATTTTTATGCCATGTAAACATGATGCTACAGAGAGATCCATGCATATTTTGATATACTTCAGTAAGGATGTTTTGAACATATGGTTATGCTCTATCCATGCATGCCCCTGGTTGAAATTATGGAGTATTCTAGCATGTCATTTTCTTGCAATACTTTTGCTATAAAATGTTTCCTGGCAGATTGTTTACATGATATTCAATTTTGCCAAGGTTGTTGTAGATGATCCTTGCATGCTATGATCTTGTTCTTGCCATGTTTAGTTTCATAAACATGTATTCTTGCTGGTGCTATGCTTATCTTGTCATGCAATGACTTGTGGTGAGTGAATTGAGCTCGCGAAGATGCCTTCATAATTCTGTCAATGCCATGCCCTGTTTGCTGAATCTGTTAACGGGACTTGCTATGTTTACATGGGTGCCATCATTTCTTATGGTCCTTTTTGGCTCATGGTCAGTAAGGGACTTTTGTTCTATGCTTTGAGTAGATTCATTTCATGCCTTGTTTTGCTATTATAAGTTCCTGTAGCATGTTGATTACTTGCTCTGAACATTGCTACCTGATGCTGTTTATGCCATGTCCAACCTGATATCTTTTGCACTTTTCCCATGCTTGTTTGAACCTACTATGGTGTGATTTAGCCGTAGCTCAGTGTTCCTCTTTTGTTAAGCATCTCCTTTAGATCACTGCCATATGCTTTGTTTTTATGTTGGAGTGCTTTAGCATAGTTTCTTGTTGCATGCCAAGTAGCATCGTGCTGTTAATCACAGATTTGAGTCATTCTTGTTTTGCTTGCCATTTGCAAACCGTGCATCCGAATCCGGTGATCTTTATATCGATTTCAACCGAAATCATCTCATCTTTCCAGCGGCATACTTGGTTTGCCAAGTTGATGCCTTGTTCATCATTTTCCCTTCGGGAGCATGCATAAGCATTGCATATCACATCTCGCATATCTTGTCATGTATTGCATCATGTTGCTTGTGCATTGCTCCATGTTTGATTGTGGTTCCATTTCTTGTGTTCTTTCTTTGGGTAGAGCCCGGAGACGAGTACGTGAACGAGGAACCTGTTGAGTACGCTAACGAGGATCAAGCCTTCGACAACTCTGAAAACTTTACAGGCAAGATGACCATACCTTCGATATCACTTCTATCTTTGCTTTGCTAGTTGCTCGCTCTATTGTTATGTTAGCTCTACCTGCCATTGTTTATCATGCCTCCCATATTGCCATGTCAAACCTCTAACCACCCTTTCCTAGCAAACCGTTGTTTGGCTATGTCACCGCTTTTGCTCAGCCCCTCTTGTAGCGTTGCTAGTTGCAGGTGAAGATGAAGTTTGTTCCTTGTTGGAACATGGATACTTTGGGATATCACAATATCTCCTATTTAATTAATGCACTTTATATACTTGGTAAAGGGTGGAAGGCTCGGACTTAAGCCTGGTGTTTTGTTCCACTCTTGCCGCCCTAGTTTCCGTCATACCGGTGTTATGTTCCTTGATTTTGCGTTCCTTACACGGTTCGGTGATTTATGGGACCCCCTTGACAGTTCCCTTTGAATAAAACTCCTCCAGCAAGGCCCAACCTTGGTTTTACCATTTGCCACCTAAGCCTTTTTCCCTTGGGTTTTCGCGAGCCCGAGGGTCATCTTATTTACTCCCCGGGCCAGTGCTCCTCCGAGTGTTGGTCCAAACTAGAGCACCGTGCGGGACCGTCCCTTGGCAACTTGGGTTATGTTGGTACTTGTACGCTTAGCTTATCCAGTGTGCCCTGAGAACGAGATATGTGCAGCAACTATCGGGATTTATCGGCACAGCGGGTGGTCTTGCTGGTTTTGTTTTACCATTGTCAAAATGTCTTGCGAACCGGGATTCCGAGACTAATCGGGTCTTCCCGGGAGAAGGTATATCCTTCGTTGACCGTGAGAGCTTATGATGGGCTAAGTTGGGACACCCCTGCAGGGTATATTATCTTTCGAAAGCCATGCCCGCGGTTATGAGGCAGATGGGAATTTGTTAATGTCCGGTTGTAGATAACTTGACACTTGACTTCATTAAAATGCATCAACCGTGTGTGTAGCCGTGATGGTCTCTTCTCGGCGGAGTCCGGGAAGTGAACACGGTTTGGGTTATGTATGAACGTAAGTAGTTTCAGGATCACTTCTGGATCACTTCTAGCTTCTCGTCGTTGCGTTGCTTCTCTTCTCGCTCTCACTTGCGTATGTTAGCCATCATATATGCTTCGTGCTTGCTGCAGCTCCACCATATTACCCCTTTTCCTACCTTAAGCTTAAATAGTCTTGATCTCGCGGGTGTGAGATTGCTGAGTCCCCGTGGCTCACAGATTCTACCAAAACAGATGCAGGTATCGAGGATACTAGCACAAGTGGCGCAATCGAGCTCAAGTGGGAGTTTGACGAGGATCTTGGTCATTACTATGTTTCGTTTCCAGATGATCAGTAGCGGAGCCCAGTCGGGACGATCGGGGATTTAGCTTTTGGGGTTGTCTTCTTTCATTTGGATTTTGACCGTAGCCGGTCTATGAGTGTATTTGAATGATGTATGATCTAAATTATGTATTGTGTGAAGTGGCGATTGTAAGCCAACTCTCTTATCCCATTCTTGTTCATTACATGGGATTGTGTGAAGATGACCCTTCTTGCGACAAAACCACCATGCGGTTATGCCTCTAAGTCGTGCTTCGACACGTGGGAGATATAGCCGCATCGTGGGCGGTACAGGCGTAAGGCCATTGGTGAGGAAGTGGCCCAGCTCTTGGCGGCCCGGTTCATTGTTGAAGTTTTTCATCCAGAGTGGTTGGCTAACCCGGTGCTTGTGCTTAAGAAGAATGGCACCTGGTGTATGTGTGTGGATTACACGGACTTAAACAAGGCTTGTCCAGCTGATCCTTTCGCTCTCCCCCGTATTGATCAAACCATTGATGCTACGGCTGCTTGTGAGCTTTTGAGCTTTTTGGATGCTTACTCTGGTTATCATCAGATCAAGATGGCAGTTAAGGACCAGGAGAAGACAACTTTTATTACTCCGTTTGGAGCCTTCTGCTATGTGTCTATGCCTTTTGGGCTTAAGAGTGCCCAAGCGACTTATCAACGGTGTGTACAGAATTGTCTTCACAATCAGATTGGGCGCAATGTTCATGCTTATGTGGATGACATCGTGGTGAAGTCAAGAGAGAAGGAGACCTTGATAGATGATCTGAAGGAGACCTTTGATAATCTCCAGGTCTACAAGATGATTCTTAACCCAGCTGTCGGGTGGTAGGTGCGACATATGCCAACGGGTGGCTTATCATTGTGGGAGCCAGTAAGACATCACCGGTGCCTGGAAACGGGATAAGGCGAAGACATGCACGCTGGCGAATCTTACCCAGGTTCGGGGCTCTCCGTGGAGATAACACCCCTAGTCCTGCTCTGCGGGGTCTCCGCATGATCACTAGATCAACAAGTAGCTACAAGAGGCTCCTTGAGCTGTTCACTGGTAAGAGGGAGAAGGGCAAGGCTAGCTCTCTTCTCTCCCTATGGTGATGTCTAAGACTCTCTGAGATCAACCCTTTGCATGGGTGTCCCGGGGGGTTTATATAGGCCTACCCCCCGGGGTACAATGGTAATCCGGCTGGGTGCGGGCCCAGGCCGTCAGTGTCTACGACCGCCGTCTTCTCTGCCGGCTTCTGGGGCCCGCCGACTGGTGGGTCCCGCCGGTTGTCGGCCCGTTGGTCGACAAGCCGGCCCCACCGCATGGGGGATCTTGTCGTGGGCTGGTTACTACTACCTTGCTTCTCATGACGAAGGCTTTGTCGAGGTAAGCATGGCTACAGTGCCACCGCCTTGCGGGCTCCCACTGTAGCCTTACCCCGTCTTGTTCGCTTAATGGTGCGCGCGCCTCGAGGGGGGAGCAAGCCGGCTATTGGAAGCTGGCCCGGCCTTAGGCCGGCTGGGGGAGGCTAGGCCTCCTTCGGATGTCTCTCTGACCGAAGGGGCCCGCCGCCTGCGGGCCATACTGGCAACCCGTCGTGGATGGCGTCATGATCCGCATGGCAACAGTGCCACGCCGGACGGGGTATGGCCGCCCTGTACGGCGTACTATAGTCATGTATACACCGAGATTCGGGGGATGGCAGGGTTCGCTGTAGCTACGCCCTGTCCCGTCACCGTTATGGGGGGTGGACTTTAGGATGCGGCCTTCGGCCGCTTACTTCTTGGAGTCAGCCCTTCGTGGGCCGCCTTCTGGGAGTCGGTCCTTCATGAGCCAGCTTCTTGGAGTCGGCCCGATCGTGGTGTCCTCCAAAGGTTGTTTTATGGCCGGGCCGCCTTCCGCCAGCCGGCCTAGGCGATAGCTGGCCGGAGGAAGGCGGCCCCGTGTTTCAGGTGCTTCGAGGTCCGATCGGCCCATTGTTTTTTCTGAGGGCCAAAGGGAGTCGGTTAGGCTACCCGTGGTCATTTAGTCCGATAGTAGTCCCCGAAGCTGGTTGGGCTTCGCGGCCAAAAAGGGGGAATCGTCAAGCTCGGCCGGCTTCCTATCCCGAGGAGCCGGCAGCTAGGAGCCGGCCTTCCTTACGCGTGCCTTCTCGGCGAAGCCTCCTCAAAATTCGAAGGCGGGAACCAGCTGGCGTGCTAGCCGAGCGGCGGGCTGACCGCCCGCTTTGCACGCGCCATGTGGCACCCTTCGGCAGGGCCTGCCAGCCCACGCGCGTGACGGGACGCCGTCACAGGCCGGGGCCCGCCACTCCCGTGCCTTGGCCCGTGCGCGGATCTTCTGTGGCCCAAAACGACCGCACGTCTTCCGGCGGCGTTCCCACTCGCCATCAAGGCGGGATAATCGCGGGGCGTGGGGGTAGTGGGCGCAGTTAATCCCACGCCCCCCCGTGCCTCGCCTCCTCGGCTTCACCGCGCGAGGCTATAAGTAGGGGCGTGGAGGGGGAGCAGCAGTCATTCGCACGCTCGCGCTCGCCCTTCCTCCTTCTTCTTCTACTTAGCTGCGGTAGCTCCTCGCCGTGCTCCCGCTTCGCCATCCATTCTTCCTCCCAGTGTGCCGCAGGCTTGCTGCCTCCACGCCGGGCGCTTCTCGCCGTTGCGCTCGCCGCCATGGCTCTGATGTTGAGCTCTTGGGATGGCTGCACCATCCGCGACGACCACATCAAGTTTCTCCGCAAGACGTGGCTGCTGCCAAGCGAGGATCTTGTGCAAGTCCGCCTCGCGCTAGCGAGGGAGGTTTCGCCAGCGCCGGAGGAAGGCGAGCGAGTGATCTTCTACTCGCACTGCGTACGCGGCGTCGGCCTCCCCGCAAGCAGCTTCTTCCGCGCGTTTCTTGACTTCTACCAACTTCAGCCGCACCACCTTACCCCCAACATGGTGCTGCTGCTGTCGGCCTTCGTCTCTTTGTGCGAAGGCTTCCTCGGCGTCCTCCCCACCATCGAGCTCTGGGGGGAGTTTTTTCAATCCAAGCTCGGCACGGTCGTCGCCGGCGTGCCGGCTCCATGCGGCGCCTTCATCGCCATGAGGAGGTCCACCGCCGACAACCCCTTCCCTTCTATCGCGCTGATCCAGTCGGTGAAGCTATGGCAACGGTCTTACTTTTATGTAAAGAACATTGCCCCAAATGGCGATTATGTCAACTTGTCGGCCTACGTAGCCAGCCCACCGGCTTGGTGGACGGCTTCATGGTCCTACCGGGCCAGGTCGCTGACGCCGGCTGGGGCCGGAGCCGTCGCCTGACTTCGGTTGCTCATCTAGTCGGACCACCTCACCGGGCCCGACTTGATCGCCGCCTTTGTCGAGCGCCGGATTCTTCCGCTTCAACGCTGTCCTCATCTGATCTGTCAGATGAGCGGCCGCTTCGACCCGAGCCGGCTCAGCACCAGGGAGATGCCGCACGACGAGGTGTCTTATATGGTGAACTACATCGCCAACTGCAAGCTCAAGCTGGACAAGCAGTATGGCATGGCGCCATTCTCTCGTGCTAATCCACCACCTATGGTAAGTTTTCTTTCTTTATTTGTTGCCGAATCCCTTTCCGGGCCGACTCTTGACCAGTCGGTCTGTCCTCAATCAGATCCCCCTTCTTCATCCTTCGACCGGGACCGCGGGGCGGGAGCGCGAGTTCGCCCAAGACCGCGAGGCGGACGATCCTAACGACCCCGACTTGGGGGCGGCCGCCTTGGACGACAACGCCGCGGGGGCGGCTGCGAGACAGGCGGCTCCGGCTTCACCGCCGGCTTCGAAGACTGGCCCGACAATGACGAGGCCGATCCCGCTCCACGCCGCCAGCCGGCGTCCGACCCCCAAGGCGCCGGCCCATCCGGCGGGCCGGCCGCACGAGGCGGAGCACAGAAGCATCGAGCGGCGCCGACTCCCTTCGGCGGCCGGCCGAAGAGGCCTAAGGGCCTGTGGCGGCAACCAAGCGGGACGAGGCGGCCGCGAGGGCGGCCCGCTTCCGCAAGGTGGTGAAGCAGCCGCAGGCAGTCTCGGCGTAAGTTCTGGTCCTTACACACTTTTCTTTCTTTTCTTTGGTTGACGTTCTTCTAAGTCTTTTCTCTGTTTTGTCAACCAGGGCCCCGCTCTCTCTTGAGCGGACTACCGCCGCCTCTATAGTCGGTGGAGCGGGAGGGTCTGCGGGCTCCCGTCGCATAGATCCCCGCGCCGAGCTTCAGGCGGCGACGGAGCGGAACTCGCGGGAAGCGCGGGAGGAGCGGGAGGCGGAGGAGAGAAGGGCAGCCGCCGCGGAGCCGGCCCTGGAGACGACGGCGGAGTCGGCCGAGGCGCAGGCCGACGCAGTGGCCAGGGCCCGGGCGGAGACCGAGGCCGCAGAGAAGACGGTGGAGGCCCTGCGTGGCAAGCCTCCGCAACTCGTCATCCCCCTCCGTTCCGTGCCCCTGACGTCTCGGAGCCCCCTCCGGAGGAGATCAGCCGCGACCGGCCGATGACGGAGAGGGAGGAGGGCAACGTAGTCGTCCTGGAGGGAGAAGTGGTGCCGCCTCCGTCGGCCGGGACCAGCCAAGGAGGCCAGCCCGAGGTGCCGCCTGAGCAGGCGACTGCATAGGTGGATCTTGTGGTCTTGTCGCCAACTCGTCGGCGTGCGGCGAGGGCGGCTTCAGAGCCGGATCCGCAGAGGGCGGCCGGCTCCAGCTCGTTGTCGCATGAACTTGAGTCGGCCACTCCTAGCTTGCCAGGGTGGACACAGGGCGGTTGTCGGAGTAATAAGCCACGGGTAGCCTAACCCGAGTCCCAGGACCTTTCAAGACATCGGGGCAGGCCGCGCCCCTCAGGCCGAGTCCCAGGAGCCAACTCCAAGACAAGCCGAGTCCCAGGAGCCGACTCCAAGACAAGCCGAGTTCCAGACGGTGACTCCGAGATGAGCCGACTCCAAGCTGGCGACCTCCAGAGAGGCCGACTATGGAGAGTCGGCCCATGACTCCTCCCTCGTCTCGAAGTACGATGCGGGGTACGGTCACGGCGTGGCCGTTCCCCCTGCTTGCGAAGGACCGGCATGGCTACAGTGAGCCGTATCGCCGGAAGATCTCCGGCGAGGCGCGACACTGTTGCCATGCCTGCCCTGACCTCAGCCATAGTGCGCAACGCACTGTGCCCACGACGCCGGCCTGTACGACCCGAAGACCGTGGGGCCGCCTGTCAGTGGGTGGACCGAAGGCGGCCTGAGCACCCCGAAGACGGACCTGTGGGAGTCGGCCTCCCTGGAGTCGGTCGACTCCTCCCCAGGGCCCCACGAGCCATTAACCAGATAGGATGGGGAATGGCGACAGTGATCGCCCGATAGATGGCAGCACTGTTGCCATGACCCAATGACCAAGCATGCGTCATTAGGAGTGCCGCTACAGTACCAAGCGTGTCCGCAGGACCCGCCAGTCGGCGGTCCCAGAAGCCGGCGGGAAGGACGGCGGTCTGAGAGACAGACGGCTGGGACCCGCGCCCAGCCGGATTACCATTGTACCCCCGGGGGTAGGCCTATATAAACCCCCCGGGGCACCCATGCAAAGGGTTCGGACCTTGATAGAGATAGACCAGATAGCATAGGGAGGAGAGAGCTAGCCTTGCCCTCTCCTGCCTCCCGGTACAGCTCCAGGAGCACCATTGTAGTCACTTTGCCTTAGTGATCATGCGGAGACCCCGCAGAGCAGCAGTAGGAGTGTTATCTCCTCGGAGAGCCCTGAAGCTGGGTAAGATCCGCCGGCATGCATGCCTTCGCCTCATCCCGTTTCCAGGCACCGGCGATGTTCTACCAGCCCCCACCATGATAAGCCATCCCTTGGCATATGTCGCACCCAACCCCCGACATTTGGCGCCCACCATGGGGCCTGGTGCACCGTCGTCCGGAGATCTGTTCTGGACGAGAACCCTCTTCCTCCCTGGCGAGCGCAGCCAGCCAGGCCCGCCAGATGGAGTCTGCATCGACGCACTGCGCGGCGCTGAGGCCGCCTGTGCAGCGAGCAGCCTCGCCGAACTTGTCGGCGAGGTGCGCCTCTCCGACGAGCCTGCATCCGACACAGGCACGGGTGGCCCCGATAGTCTCCTCGCGGGCCTCCTCGACCAACTCCACGTCGCCGGCGAGCCTGCCGTAGACTTGGAGTCCATAGGATCCACCGACCCGATGCTGGTCGACTCCGACGCCGTGTCGATTGACACTTTCCCTACCAACGTGGTGGTCTACGACGAGCCGCTTCCTTACAAGGAGAGCGGCGGAAGCGCCGTCACGGAAGTGCTCGTCATCAATCACGATGAGTGCTCCGGCAAAGAAGCTCAGGACCCGCTCGCTGCGGCCCTGCAAGACCTAACTGCGCCCATTCCAGAGGACGCAGATGCCGAGACGCTGGAGACATGCCGCCTTCAGATCATCGAAGGTGCCAAGAGGCTGGCGAGCATGAGGCGCCTGTCAGAAGCATACCAGCGCGAGATGGATCGCGTTGTGGGCGGCTCGCCGGCTCCAACTGGGCCGAGCCGCCTAGGCGCGGTCCGGCAACGCGGCGCGACCATCGCCGACTTGTTCGAGGAAAAACGCCCCGTATACGCCACCCGTGCGGAGAACATCCGCGCTGCCCAAGCGGCGACTAACGAGTTGAAGAACTTCGAGGGCGAAGAGCGCCGTTTGATGACGGAGCGAGTCCAGCAGCTCCTCGATGCAGTTGTTGCGCAGAACGCGGCCGGCGGCCGTGCGGATGCACTGCAGCAACCAAATGACGACTTGCCTCCCCGCCGAGATCAAGGCGCGACTTCTCGGATGCCAACTGGCAGAGTCCGCGGAAGGAAAGAAAAGGAGCCGACTGCCAGTCACAGTCGGACTCGCCTCACCATTGAGCGCGACCAAGACGGCCGGCTGAGAGTAGTGGAGCGGCAGGACGACTACCTGCCTCCCCCACCTAGAAGAGAACGGCAAGTTTCCCGGCCGCCTGTTGAGCATCCGACTCTTGGAGGCCGCCTTGGCCATCGAGAAGGAGTCGGAGAGAACGACGCCCGCCGTCGGATCGACTGACTCCACCAATCCCTAGCGCTGGAAGAAGAAGACGAGCTGGGTCCGCCTTGCTTCGGGCCCCGCATCCGAGACGAGCCCTTCCCCAAAGGGTTCACGCTCCCCCGAGACACACCCAAGTACACCGGCTCCGTGAAGCCGGTAGACTGGCTGATAGATTACTCCACAGCCGTCAGCATAGCGAACGGCAACAACCGGGTTGCCGTGAAGTATGTTCCCCTCATGCTCCAGGGCACGGCCCGAACATGGTTGAACAGTCTGAAGCCTCGCAGCAACAACAGCTGGGTCGACTTCATCGAAGCCTTCATCCGCAACTTCACGAGCACGTACAAGCGACCTCCCAAGCCGCGCCAGCTTTCCTTGTGCATGCAAGGCCCTGATGAGTCAACACGCGACTACCTCATGCGCTGGGGCGAGCTTTGGAACTCCTGTGAGGGCGTGCACGAGGTGCAGGCTATCGAGTACTTCACTGCCGGGTGCCGAGAAGGCACCCTCCTCAAGCACCGGTTCCTCTGTGACGAGCCAGAAACCCTCGACGAACTGCTGGTTATAGCAGACAAGTACGCCACGGCCGACTCATCCATGAAGACAGAGATTCAAGTCAATGCAGCTGGCAAGGTGGCCCCTCAGGCTCCCAGAACCCCGGCTGGAGACGCCAGTCGGCGCCAACAACAGAACGACAACAAAAGAAAGGCCCAACAGCCGACTTCCAACAGTCGGCAGGTCACGACAGTCGAAGATCAACAGCCGGAGTGGCAGCCTCCGGCCAAGCGGCAGAAAGGCGGCAAGTCCAATTGGTTGCCGGCCTTCTCCTATGAACAGACTCTGGATGGTCCCTGCAAGTTTCACAGTGGCGCGAAGCCTTCGAACCATACCACCCGAAAGTGCCACTGGCTCGCCAGAATCGTCGAGGGAGACGGCCTCCTTGCTCCGCCGCCTGCTGGGCCGCCGCCTCCACCGCCGCCCCAGCAGTCGGCCGCTCGGCCAGTCGGCGCAGTACAAGACGAGTACCCAGAAGAGCATGGAGCCTACGTGGTGTTTACCAGCATGGCTGATGATCGACGTAGCAGACGGCAGCAGCAACAAGAAGTAAATGCAGTGGCAACAGATACTCTAGAGTTCATGCATTGGTCCGAGAAGCCTATCAGTTGGAGCAAAGCGGATCACCCAGAGGTGATGCCGAATCCGGGCTCCTATGCCCTCGTCCTAGGTGCCACCTTGGCCACTGATAGGCGGGCCGCCCGCTTTTCGAGAGTGCTGATATACGGAGGCAGTAGCATCAACATCCTGTACAAAGATACCATGGAGAAGCTAGGAATCAAGCAGAGACAGCTGCAGAACAGCCGAACTGTGTTCCATGGTATTGTACCCGGCCTTTCCTGCTCACCAATCGGCAAGATTTTGATAGACGTCCTATTCGGAGACAAAGATCATTTCCACCGAGAGCCAGTCTGGTTTGAAGTAGTGGACCTGGAAAGCCCATACCACGCACTGCTTGGCCGACCTGCCTTGGCCAAGTTCATGGCAGTTCCTCACTACGCCTACCTCAAGATGAAGATGCCGAGTTCCAAGGGAATTCTGACCGTGGTCGGCGACTACAGGAAGTCGTCCACCTGCGTGGCCGAGAGCAGCCGACTGGCCGAGTCCCTGGTGATCGCAGCTGAGAAGCAGCTCCTTGACCGAGTCGTGGCGATGGCCGAAAAGCAGCCAGAGATGTCGCCCGACCCCAAGGAGTCGGAAGCTGAGGGCTCGTTTAAGCCAGCCAAAGAGACCAAGAAGACACCCTTGGACCCGGAGCACCCAGAGAGGTACGCTGTCATAGGTGCAAACCTTGACAGCAAATAGGAAGGCGAGCTCGTTGATTTCCTCCGTGAGAATTGAGACATCTTTGCATGGTCCCCCAAAGACATGCCAGGTGTACGGATGGAATTCGCCAAGCACAAGCTACATGTCAGGCCAGATGTGAAACCCGTCAGGCAGCCCTTGCACCGCCTGTCAGAAGAGAAGAGAAGAGTTGTTGGAGAGGAGATAGCCCGGCTTCTTGCGGTCGGCTTCATCACGGAGGTGTTTTTTCCAGAGTGGCTGGCAAACCCGGTTTTGGTACTGAAGAAAAACAAGCAGTGGCGGATGTGCATTGACTACACAAGCCTCAACAAAGCCTGCCCAAAGGATCCGTTTGCCCTGCCAAGAATCGATCAGGTGATAGACTCCACAGCCGGATGCGAGCTGCTGAGTTTCTTAGATGCATATTTAGGATATCACCAGATCAAGCTGAACCCGGCAGACAGACTGAAGACCGCCTTCATCACACCATTCGGAGCCTTCTGCTACCTGACGATGACGTTCGGCTTAAGGAATGCCGGCGCCACCTTTCAGCGTTGCATGCAGAAGTGCCTCCTCAAGCAACTCGGCAGAAATGACCACGTCTACGTGGATGATGTGGTGGTGAAGACGGAGAAGCGTGGAATGCTGCTAGAAGACCTCAAGGAGACCTTTGAGAACCTGCGCCGATTTCAGATCAAGCTCAACCCTGAGAAGTGCATTTTCGGAGTATTGGCCGGCCAACTCCTTGGCTTCCTGGTCTCCGAACGCGGCATAGAGTGCAACCCCGTGAAGATCAAGGCCATCGAGAGGATGGAGGTACCCAGACGACTGTTAGACGTGCAGAAGTTCACCGGCTACTTGGCGTCCATTAGCTGATTCATCAGTCGGCTGGACGAGAAAGCTCTGCCTTTGTATCAATTGATGAAGAAAACCACCTTTTTCGAGTGGAACCACAAGGTGGATGAAGCATTCCTCCAGCTGAAGAAGATGTTGACTACTCCCCCTGTGTTGGCGGCTCCGACTCCTAAAGAGCCCATGCTCCTGTACATCGCCGCCACCAGCCGAGTAGTCAGCACAGTCATCGTAGTCGAACGCAAAGAGGAAGGCAAGGCGCACCCAGTCCAGAGACCGGTGTATTACCTGAGCAAGGTACTGTCGACCTCCAAGCAGAACTACCCTCACTACCAGAAGATGTGCTACGGTGTGCATTTCGCCGCAAAGAAGCTGAAGCCTTACTTTCAAGAGCATCCAATCACCATGGTTTGCACGGCCCCGCTGGCCGAGATCATTGGAAGCCGAGACGCCTCCGGCCGAGTAGCCAAATGGGCCATAGATCTGGCTCCTTACACCATCTACTACCAGCCCTGCACTGCCATCAAGTCGCAAGCCCTGGCAGACTTCCTTGTCGACTGGGCCGAGACCCAGTACCTGCCGCCAGCGCCCGACTCCACCCATTGGCGGATGCATTTCGACGGCTCCAAGAGCGCACCGGCCTGGGAGCCGGCGTCATCCTCACCTCCCCCAAAGGCGACAAGCTCAAGTATGTGCTGCAGATCCACTTCGCCGCCTCCAACAACGTCGCCGAATACGAGGCGCTCATACATGGGCTCCGGCTTGCCAAAGAACTCGGCATTCGCCGGATCCTGTGCTACGGCGACTTCGACTTGGTGGTCTAGCAGTCATCTAGCGACTGGGACGCCAAAGACACAAACATGGCGAGCTACCGCTTCCTGGTGCAGCAACTCAGCGGATACTTCGAGGGGTGCGAGTTCCTCCACGTGCCAAGGAACGACAATGATCAAGCAGACGCCTTGGCACGAGTCGGCTCCACCCGCCAAGCAATACCTTACGGCGTCGCTCTTCAGCGCCTCCTCAAGCCGTCTATCAAGCCTTCACCAGAATCAGACTCCATCTTTGTGCCAGCTCTTCCCGAAGAAGTCGGATCCGACTCAAGAGCACCAGCAGACGGCCCCTAGAAAATCATAGTTGAAGCCGGCCCGGGGCCTTCAGAACCCGGCCCGGGGACTGCGCCACTCGGCCCAGGAACCGCGCCAGTCGGCCCGGGGACTCCATCAATCCAGCAAGCGGCCACAGACTCCAGCCCGCCGCCTCCCAGCCCAGTCACCCTTGTCCAAGTCGCTATGGTAGTAGTTGAAGAAATAGCAGCACCCTCATGGGCACAGCCCATCCTCAAATTTCTAGTGAACAGAGAGTTGCCGACCGATGAGATCTTGGCTTGGCAAGTGCAACGCCGAGCGGCAGCATACACCATAGTCAACAGAGAGCTGGTCAGGAGCAGTGTCACTCGTGTCTACCAGCGCTGCGTAGAGCCAGAACAAGGCCAAGCAATTCTCAGAGACATTCATCAGGGCGAGTGCGGCCACCATGCAGCTTCAAGAGCACTCGTCGCCAAAGCCTTTCGGCACGGTTTCTTCTGGCTGACTGCCCTGGAAGAGGCTAAAGAGTTAGTCCAAAAATGCAAGGGGTGCCAGAAGTTCCGCTCCAAGCCACTTCAGCCGGCTTCCGCGCTGAAGACAATTCCCATCGCCTGGCCCTTCGCAGTTTGGGGCCTGGACATGGTGGGACCATTCAAGACGGCCCGAGGCGGCCTAACTCATCTACTTGTCGCGGTGGACAAGTTCACCAAGTGGATAGAAGCAAAGCCCATCAAGAAGTTGAACGGTCCGACTGTAGTGACTTTCATCGCCGACATCACGGTGTGGTACGGCATACCGCACAGCATCATCACCGACAATGGCACAAACTTTGCCAAAGGCGCCTTGGCCCGTTTCTGCGCGACGCAGGGCATCCGACTGGACTTAGCATCCGTTGCCCATCCGCAGTGAAACGGCCAGGTGGAACGAGCAAACGGCCTCATCCTGTCCGGCATCAAGCCTCGACTGGTCGAACCACTCGAGCGTTCGGCCGGCTGTTGGGTTGAGGAGCTACCAGCCGTCCTCTGGATTCTGCGCACGACTCCAAACAAGTCAACCGGCTTCACGCCTTTCTTCCTCGTCTACGGTGCCGAAGCCTTCATCCCGACAGACATAGAGTTCGACTCTCCACGTGTCACCATGTACACCAAAGAGGAAGCTGAAGAAGCACGCCAAGACGACATTGACTGGCTGGAAGAGGGCCGGCTGTTGGCACTCAGCCGGTCCGGCATCTACCAGCAGAGTCTGCACCGATACTACAACCGAAAGGTCAAGCCGAGATCGTTTTAAGAGGGCGACCTTGTGCTTCGGTTGATTCAGAGAACAGCCGGCCAGCACAAGTTGTCGGCGCCTTGGGAGGGCCCCTTCATCATCAGCAAAGTCCTGGGCAACGGCTCCTACTACCTAATTGTCAGGACCCCGATCCTAAGTCACACCGATCTAGCAGGTAACACATCATATCACTTTGCGGCCTCACGCACGGTATTCCCACGGGTGCCACCTTACCTGGCCTGGGACCGTTTGCGCGTTTTGGCTCACGTATATGATAGTGTCACTAGCATCCATATGACAAAGAACCCGGGCTGACATGGCTAGTCATGAACCCAAAGTGGCACTAACTTACAGGGACAGGCATCCATGACCCAACATCGAACGTGTCGGTCATCAGCGAGTGAATCCAGGCTATAGCACTGGGCTAGCAGGACTCCGGTGAACCGGGCTGTAGCGGGCTAACAGGACTCCGGTATTCATCGCGTGACATTTCCCCGAAGGGACAGACACAGGAACGAAGAAGGACACATGCCGGCCAGCCTAAGTGTTCCGGAGCAGTAGCAAGCTACCATGGCTCAGTGGAAACACTAGGAGACATTTCCCGGTAAGAGAGGCTACTAAGGATAAACAACTAGATAGTCAGATCCCACACATACCAAGCATTTCAATAACATACACACAATATGCTCGATATGTGCGATACAACATGGCATCACAACATGACTCTACAACTCAAGTATTATTCAATAGGCTCCGAGGAGCGAGAAATTACAAACATGGGTCTCATGACCCAACAATCAGAGCATACAGGTCAAAGCACAAGCGGAAGCTATCATGTCTGAGTACAGACATCTATAAATGAAAAAGGCTGAAAGCCTGACTATCTACTAGATCCTGCCGAGGGCACAAGATCGTAGCTGAGGTAACAAGCTAAACGTTGAAGTCCACGTGGAACTACTAGCGAGACCGAAGTCTCTCTTCAAAACATAAAATAGGCAAACGTGAGTACAAATGTACCCAGCAAGACTTACATCAGAATTAACTACATATGCATCATTATCAACAAAGGGATGGTGGGGGTTTAACTCTTTTGGGGTGGCGCACATGAGTCCACATATTCACCATATCAATACACCACTATGGATCCGCTCCCGTCTCCCTACGAGAACGCCATCCATAGCACTCACGCTTATCTTGCGTATTTTAGAGTATCCACTTTCACTTGTCTATGAACTGATATAAGCAACCCAGAAGTCCTTTTCCGCGGACACGGCTATTCGAATAGATGATGTTAACCCTGCAGGGGTGTACTTCTTCATACATGTTTCCACCACTTAGCGTCGCACACGACATGTGCTCGGCAGACTTTAAGCGAAAGCCGACGTGGGTGTAGACCACGACCTACCTAAACACTCAAGTCTCTAGTCCAGGTTTATCGCCTATTCGGGTTCCATCTATGAGGAGATCCGGTCGGAGTTTCGCTCACAGCCCCAAACGATGTGAACAGGGTTCCCGAGACACCAAACAGGCGCCCGGTACACCGTGCCACGTGCCTACCGCATCACAGCCCACCCCTCCGGTCAGCGCTGCCCACGGCCTCCAGCATACTACATACACCAGAAACTACTTGCAACTCCTGGACAGAGGACAAGGGTGAATAAGAAGTCGAGCGGGGTCATATTTCAGGGCCCAATGTATGGTAGTAGCTGAATCATGGATCACAAACACAGAGCTCAGTTCCTGAGGACGGCTTCAATGAGACAACCCACCATGTACTCCTACATGGCCTCTCACCGCTACCTTTACCAAATCGTGTTCACACACTTAGCTCTCAATGGTAGGACATGTTCACACACCTCTGATTCATTCCCGATGAATCAGACCTGACACAACTCTAAGCAGTAGCAGGCATGACAAACAAGCAAGAATGAGTAGGCACAATAGGGCTCAAACAACTCCTACTCATGCTAGTGGGTTTCATCTATTTACTGTGGAATGACAGGTCATGCAGACGATAAAGGGGTTCAGCTACCGCAGCAGGTAACGGATGAATCATTGTTGTCCTAATGCAGTAAAAGAGAGCAAGAGCGAGAGAGTGGGTTTGTATCGGAATGAACAAGGGGTTTTTGCTTGCCTGGCACTTCTGAAGATAGCATTGAGTCTTCATCAGTATCAACGATCACATAATCGGTACAACATCTACCGAGGGGGAACAACACCAGCAAACACAGAAGAAACACGATCAATGCAATGCACGATATGATGCATGCTATGACATGGCAATATGAATGTGTTTTGAGCTAATGCAACTAGCAACAGATTAAATGAAGTTGGTTTGGATACAAGATTCAAATTCCAACTCCATATGTGATTATTCAAAGGCCATTAATATGATTTGTGCTAAACAGCACCTATAAGTTGTTCTAACATGCATGAAAATGGTACAGATGGATTCCTTGAATTTTTCTGATAATTTTTCATATATAAATTATTTAATTTGGAGTTACGGTTGAATTTCTATGATTTATTGAAGTTTAGGGCATTTTCTGGAATTTCCTGATTATTAATAAATCCAGAAAATGATTTAACTGCGTCAGCCTGACGCCAGCATGACGTCAGCGAGTCAACGGCCAGGTCCAGGTCAAATCTAACGTGCGGGGTCCACACGTCAGTGACACAGGAGCTAATCCCGCGTTGACTCGGGCTTTGACCCGCTATGGGGCCCGCTGTCAGTGTCTGTTAGTGTGCTAATTGGGGGGATTAGCCGCTAATGGCAACGCCACATCAGCTCCCGCCGGAGTTTCGCCGGCGGTGACCTCGAACCGCGGTGGAGTTCGCTCGGAACTCGCCAGAGTCGACGGATCGACGCGCCAGGGGCACCAGAGGATAGCCCGTGCCCGTGCGCATCTAGGGGGACCAACGGGAGGTGCGGGGGTGGCCGGAGTTCGCCGGAGTGGAACCCGCGGCGGCTGCCGGAGTTCGGGTCTCAGCGGTTTCGGCACTAGGGTGCACGGGAGGGGAAACGGGTGGTGGATTTGGCCTTCTAGGGAGCTCCTGAGCACGGGCCTGAGGTCGGACGCGAGCTACGCTAGCTAGAGCGACGGCGGCGGCATGGCCGGCGGCGGTGGGGTTTCTGCCTTGGTAGATAACCTAGCTACGGCGCGCGAACGACGAAACAGAGAGGGGGAAACGGACGGAGAGCTCACGTAGACCCTGTAGAGGTGGACGGCGAGCTTGAGGGAGGCCGGACGGGGACGGATTTGACGGCAGCGACCCACGGTGGCCGAGGAGGGGAACGGCAAAGCTGGCAGCATCCAGGGCTTCCGGCGCCTTCCGTCTTGGTGAGGAGAAAGAGGGGGACGGGGCGGAGCTTCTTGGCGCTTAGGCGAGGCGTGGGGTGGCCGGTGGCCACGGTGGTTCTCGTCGGCGGCGGCGGGCGCGTTCGGTGAGGAGAACAGGGGAGGGGGAGCGTGTTCCGGGGAGAGAGAGGAGAGGGGCACGGGGAGAGTAGGAGGGCTAGAGGGTTGCGTGGCGCTCGGGAGAGGCATCCAGAGGAGGAGGAGGCAGCCAGGCAGGGAGGAGGTCGCTGGGGCGCGTGCCGGGCGCGTGCCCGTGTCCTTCTGGCGAGAGCTGGAAGGAGACAAGAGGGGGGGAGATGGGCTGGGCCAACAGTGTTGGGCCGTCCAGGTGGCTTCGGTGAGTGCCAGGTAAGTTACAGGTAAGTTCTGCTCTGTTTTATATTTCTGTTCTGTTTTATTTTTTTAAATTTGTTTTGCCACTGTTTTGAATTTAAAATAATTCAAACAATGCCAAAAACTCCTCTGAATATTTTTATTATGCTAGATGGACTTTTCCAAAAGCTCATAAAATATTTCAGTGGTATTTGAAATTATATTCTAATTATATGAATATAATTCAAATTCAAATAGCTAATGATTTAAATTCAAAGTCCCAAAAATAAATCATTTTAAAATGTTCATTATTTTTGGTTTGGATCAAAACCCTTGCCAAAAATATTAAACATCTAAGAAGAGCATTTTGGAGCAATGAATGAGATTTTAGGGTTGCCCTTCTTTTATTTAGGGTTTTGAGGCTTCCAATTTTCCTCAGTTCAAGTTTCAAAATTTAAACATGATGCAAACACTAGGCAGCACCAGAAGCTAGGGATGTGACAACTCGCCCCCACTAAACAAGAATCTCGTCCCGAGATTCAAGCGTAGGGTAAGATGAAGGGGAAACGCAAACTAGCACAGTCTTCACGATCCAGGTTGCACTTCAAATGAACGTTGATCCAATCACCATCTTTGTCTTGTCGTCTAGCTCTGGGAACTCCAACTAACATGACGAGAAGAGGAAAGGAAAACTCTAGAAGAATCTGTCTTCTTGAAGGTCGAATAACTCAGGATTAACTCACAGAATGAGACATAGCAACATCTCTCGAGCTGAGAGACGAAGCACACCTCTAGAGGAGTGGAGTGAGACAGATGACGAGGGTTCACTAGGTAGACAACAATTTCACGCTTAAGAAGGTGGTAATCGATTGTCAACGTAGCGAGGAGTTGAGTTGCCATGATACCACAACGAGGCACCTTAGGGATGGTGACCCGTAGATATATCCCCTTAAGTGGCAAAAAGAATTACCTTTGATTCAGAGATCAATGAAACTCTTTAAACCAACTTAAGGCAAATCTCGAGCGATCGTTTGGATGGGGTCGGTAGAATGGCATACTCAGACTTGGATGATGTGGATTACCTTGTTGAAGACAACGTAATGGATGAATTTGCTTATCACCGGAAAAGGAAGAGACCCATGGTAGAATGGCACATTGGCGGTGCAAGCTGGGAACAAAATGCAAATGCTGGGAATGATTCTGGTAACTGGGGAAGAACCCAACAATAGAGAGTGAATTCACTGTTTGAAAAGATCATAGCATTGCCGAGGAAACTGAGAGCATCCCAGTTAGTGTCGTTGATAACACGTAGCGCTTGTGCGTGCTCTCAAGAACTTGAGCATTTTCCACAATCATCAAGGTTTTACCAACATCCGTGTCAAGGATCCTGGCAACACAACATACTACCATGATGGCTAATGATGGATGATGCAGATGCAGATAAAGATAACACCTTCTCAGATTTCACCTTAGCGAGGCCAAGGAAACAAAATCTGGATGATCGACCGAGAGACATTTAGCACTCCGCTTCTAATGTTCTCCTTGATGTACTAGCGTATCCCATTCCTTGAAATGGTCTGGTATCTAGAACATCAGGTAAAGGTCATACTTCAGAAACACTAAAATCATAAGGCATAGCTAGGGGGTAAATCCTACGAAGTCCTTATGGGGAGGTGGCCAACTTCCTCAAACAAGATACTATAATAATAGGTCTACCGGATGGGTGTGTTGGCCACGACATCCACCTTGCCGGTTATCGAGAGACCAATATTATAGTTCTTGGGAAATGTTCCAACCATCACATCTGCCTGAGATTCAGATCTGGTTGGTGTCAGGATATTCCAGACTCATCAAGTCTAGAAAGAAAAATGGAAGTTTGCAACACAAATCGACGAGATGACATTGCGAGATTCTTGGGAAATGAATTACGATAGCAAGCTCCAAAACATGAGCTGGTTCTGCTACAAACATATGAACACGTTGTCCGAGACAAGCATGGCCACGTAGTAGTCTTATAATTAAACACTACCGAGTTCAGGTGGGGAACCATCATCGAGGATATCGAAGTCTTTACGCAAGTCCATGGATTAGATCCCAAGCATAGACTTCTTTTCCTTGAACAAGTCAATCAGTGGCTTAGTGTGCTAGGATATACATATGGAATGAAGATGATCAGTCTAACAGACCACAGAATTCTTTGCACATGCATGACTGACTTGGGATGATTCCAAAGGAGGTAAAACAAGCCTTCTCAAATTCATGGCGGCAACTTGCATCAAGTGCACATGAATTAGAGGGACTCACTTCTTTTGTCCAAACATATGCTTCACGAACGAGTCATGAAGATAAAGCTTACACAAATTTCCAACACTAGCTTAATGTTCAACAAAATCATGGAGGAGATAAGGATGTTGTCAATGGGCTCAACAACAATTCATCCAGTTTCCGATATTAGTGGAATTCCACAATTATGTGAACATGGTGATAGCATTGGTCAGACCCGAAAGATATAATGGTGTATGCTCGAGGAACAACCACGAGTAAGACAACATTACGAATATCGTTGGTTCTGATTTGATTTGACGATAGCCCATACTCAAATCAAAGGTTTAGGTAAGATAATAGATCCAACAATTGATCACGAGGATCAACCAATAATGATATCATCTATCTTCAACACACACACACACAAGATATCCCTTAAAATGAACTAAATCGGACAAGCTTCCATCTTCCAACTCTCCAAGTTGTTGTTCAGCTTAGCCAACTGGCTCAGGGGTACCCAACACAGATTCTTGGAGAAAGGGTGGTTTACAGGATAAACCAACTTGATCACGAGCTCAACATAACAGTCAGGTGACAACCTAGTGATATTTTCGAGAAGATATTTGGAAAATCACGAACCACCGGTATGTTACTAAGCTTGAGAACAATCTTGCTTTTTAGGGCAAGACGATATGACCAACAGAGCAAAGTATTGACACAATCCTAACTCATTGATCAGAGGGTGCACCAGAAATAAAGACTAGGTAGCACGATCAATCTTAGAATGATGACTCAATAATCAGCACGCTAAGAATGAGGTTATCGTCCATTTAACTACCAAGCAACAGAGTTGCTAGCAATATTGATTTCACACGCCATGTTTCATTTGTTGGCACTCTGGTTACAATAACACAGGAACCGAGGAATGAACAATGATGGCAAGAAGTATCACTGTACCAAGAGTTCATAGGATGGTGTGCAATTCCTATGACATTCTTGATATAAAGATGGTAATACTCCAAGGTAGAATAGAACAAAAACTGGATTAGTATTTTGATCTGCGGAGTACAACTGTTAAGACCCAATCCTAGGAATGGACAAGGTACTGGAGTTCATTTCTCCTAGTCATCCTGAATAGAATGGCTTAACGGACCACAAGTTTTAAAAAGCATCGATGACACGAATGCACAATTACTCCTGACTATCAGTTGATAGACGAAGATCGGAATACGACTGAAGAGGGAAAACTCAAAGGAACATATATCTTTCTGAGTTGTGGATGCATAGATTAGTATGTCAAGCAAAGCTCAACATGTTTCTTCCGGATAACCTATGCAGAAAGGTTGAACTGGCAGAGTCACAATATAGAATGGAGAACCCATCGAGAGCACTCCTGTTGTGATCTTTTGATCCAACAACTTCTGCCGTAAGTGGTTCATGGTATTTGGAAGAAGGATATACCACAGACCTCGAGGACTAATGCAAAGGTTACTAATAACCTAAGGAACTAGCAACACTATCAACATGAAGTAAGTAGGGTGAATCTTGGTTCGAAAACCCAGGAATAGAATACCTACTACTAAGTGGCATCACGAGATGCTCTCGAGAATGATGGCCAGAATCATCACACTGGGATCACAAAACATGGCTAGACTACTAGATGATCCCCTAAGACACCTAGGGTCATAATAAAACTCCAACATATATGTCAAGGCAATAGAGTACCTCAACTCACTGGTTAGTGTGCTTATTCTGGCCCAAAGGAACATCGAAACGGGAGGAAGGAATTTGCAAATTGCTTCAGACTATTTAGAAACCTGGGATGACTTGGACAGCATAACGGCTGTAAATGCTCAAAAAAGATTTGAGACATTCACAAAAATGGTGGCATAACCACTCAGAATCACAATATCAAGGTTTCGAGATCAACAATTAACATACGGAAGTAGTAGAAACTGAATAGAGGCTTGAATCCAACAATCTTATAAGTCTACTGATTAGTAACACGTGATCCTGATAGAAAGAAGAGATAGCCTAGTTCTTAATCCCCGTGGAAGAGAAGATGATGACTCAGATCAGAAGGCCATGAGGTATAAGGAGTAAAAAGAGCCCTACATTCCATCCCACAATCAATTCCCTTATATAACTAAAGAATTTCTAGAGTCAACTTCGACCAGTTTGGCTTGGTAATCCTACAGGCAGTCAAGCTCTGATACCAACGCTGTCAGGACCCCGATCCTAAGTCACACCGATCTAGCAGGTAACACATCATATCA
Source organism: Triticum dicoccoides (assembly GCF_002162155.2). Lineage (NCBI taxonomy): Eukaryota > Viridiplantae > Streptophyta > Magnoliopsida > Poales > Poaceae > Triticum > Triticum dicoccoides. The sequence continues at coordinate 315,156,091 of NC_041381.1, read as the reverse complement.
CTTTGCGGCCTCACGCACGGTATTCCCACGGGTGCCACCTTACCTGGCCCGGGACCGTTTGCGCCTTTTGGCTCACGTATATGATAGTGTCGCTAGCATCCATATGACAAAGAACCCGGGCTGACATGGCTAGTCGTGAACCCAAAGTGGCACTAACTTACAGGGACAGGCATCCATGACCCAACATCGAACGTGTCGGTCATCAGCGAGTGAATCCAGGCTGTAGCACTGGGCTAGCAGGACTCCAGTGAATCGGGCTGTAGCGGGCTAACAGGACTCCGGTATTCATCGCATGACATTTCCCCGAAGGGACAGACACAGGAACGAAGAAGGACACATGCCGGCCAGCCTAAGTGTTCCGGAGCAGTAGCAAGCTACCATGGCTCAGTGGAAACACTAGGAGACATTTCCCGGTAAGAGAGGCTACTAAGGATAAACAACTAGATAGTCAGATCCCACACATACCAAGCATTTCAATAACATACACACAATATGCTCGATATGTGCGATACAACATGGCATCACAACATGACTCTACAACTCAAGTATTATTCAATAGGCTCCGAGGAGAGAGAAATTACAAACATGGGTCTCATGACCCAACAATCAGAGCATACAGGTCAAAGCACAAGCGGAAGCTATCATGTCTGAGTACAGACATCTATAAATGAAAAAGGCTGAAAGCCTGACTATCTACTAGATCCTGCCGAGGGCACAAGATCATAGCTGAGGTAACAAGCTAAACGTCGAAGTCCACGCGGAACTACTAGCGAGACCGAAGTCTCTCTTCAAAACATAAAATAGGCAAACGTGAGTACAAATGTACCCAACAAGACTTACATCAGAACTAACTACATATGCATCATTATCAACAAAGGGATGGTGGGGGTTTAACTCTTTTGGGGTGGCGCACACGAGTCCACATATTCACCATATCAATACACCACTATGGATCCGCTCCCGTCTCCCTACGAGAACGCCATCCATAGCACTCACGCTTATCTTGCGTATTTTAGAGTATCCACTTTCACTTGTCTATGAACTGATATAAGCAACCCAGAAGTCCTTTTCCGCGGACACGGCTATTAGAATAGATGATGTTAACCCTGCAGGGGTGTACTTCTTCATACATGTTTCCACCACTTAGCGTCTGCACACGACATGTGCTCGGCAGACTTTAAGCGAAAGCCGACGTGGGTGTAGACCACGACCTACCTAAACACTCAAGTCTCTAGTCAAGGTTTATCGCCTATTCGGGTTCCATCTATGAGGAGATCCGGTCGGAGTTTCGCTCACAGCCCCAAACGATGTGAACAGGGTCCCCGAGACACCAAACGGGCGCCCCCTTCGGTCAGCGCTGCCCACGGCCTCCAGCATACTACAAACACCAGAAACTACTTGCAACTCCTGGACAGAGGACAAGGGTGAATAAGAAGTCGAGCGGGGTCATATTTCAGGGCCCAATGTATGGTAGTAGCTGAATCATGGATCACAAACACAGAGCTCAGTTCCTGAGGATGGCTTCCATGAGACAACCCACCATGTACTCCTACATAGCCTCTCACCGCTACCTTTACCAAATCGTGTTCACACACTTAGCTCTCAATGGTAGGACATGTTCACACACCTCTGATTCATTCCCGATGAATCAGACCTGACACAACTCTAAGCAGTAGCAGGCATGACAAACAAGCAAGAATGAGTAGGCACAACAGGGCTCAAACAACTCCTACTCATGCTAGTGGGTTTCATCTATTTACTGTGGAATGACAGGTCATGCAGAGGATAACGGGGTTCAGCTACCGCAGCAGGTAATGGATGAATCGTTGTTGTCCTAATGCAGTAAAAGAGAGCAGGAGCGAGAGAGTGTGTTTGTATCGGAATGAACAAGGGGGTTTTGCTTGCCTGGAACTTCTGAAGATAGCATTGAGTCTTCATCAGTATCAACGATCACATAATCGGTACAACGTCTACCGATGGGGAACAACACCGGCAAACACAGAAGAAACACGATCAATGCAATGCACGATATGATGCATGCTATGACATGGCAATATGAATGTGTTTTGAGCTAATGCAACTAGCAACAGATTAAATGAAGTTGGTTTGGATACAAGATTCAAATTCCAACTCCATATGTGATTATTCAAAGGCCATTAATATGATTTGTGCTAAACAGCACCTATAAGTTGTTCTAACATGCATGAAAATGGTATAGATGGATTCCTTGAATTTTTCTGATAATTTTTCATATATAAATTATTTAATTTGGATTTACGGTTGAATTTCTATGATTTATTGAAGTTTAGGGCATTTTCTGGAATTTCCTGATTATTAATAAATCCAGAAAATGATTTAACTGCGTCAGCCTGACGCCAGCATGACGTCAGCGAGTCAACGGCCAGGTCCAGGTCAAATCTGACGTGCGGGGTCCACACGTCAGTGACACAGGAGCTAATCCCGCGTTGACTCGGGCTTTGACCCACTATGGGGCCCGCTGTCAGTGTCTGTTAGTGTGCTAATTGGGGGGATTAGCCGCTAATGGCAACGCCACGTCAGCTCCCGCCGGAGTTTCGCCGGCGGTGACCTCGAACCGCGGCGGAGTTCGCTCGGAACTCGCCAGAGTCGACGGATCGACGCGCCAGGGGCACCAGAGGATAGCCCGTGCCCGTGCGCATCTAGGGGGACCAACGGGAGGTGCGGGGGTGGCCGGAGTTCACCGGAGTGGAACCCGCGGCGGCTGCCGGAGTTCGGGTCTCAGCGGTTTCGGCACTAGGGTGCACGGGAGGGGAAACGGGTGGTGGATTTGGCCTTCTGGGGAGCTCCTGAGCACGGGCCTGAGGTCGGACGCGAGCTACGCTTGCTAGAGCGACGGCGGCGGCATGGCCGGCGGCGGTGGGGTTTCGGCCTTGGTAGATAACCTAGCTACAGCACGCGAACGACGAAACAGAGAGGGGGAAACGGACGGAGAGCTCACGTAGACCCTGTAGAGGTGGACGGCGAGCTTGAGGGAGGCCGGACGGGGACGGATTTGACGGCGGCGACCCGCGGTGGCCGAGGAGGAGAACGGCGAAGCTGGCAGCATCCAGGGCTTCCGGCGCCTTCCGTCTTGGTGAGGAGGAAGAGGGGGACGGCGCAGAGCTTCTTGGCGCTTAGGCGAGGCGTGGGGTGGCCGGTGGCCACGGTGGTTCTCGTCGGCGGCGGCGGGCGCGTTCGGTGAGGAGAACAGGGGAGGGGGAGAGCGTTCCGGGGAGAGAGAGGAGAGGGGCACGGGGAGAGTAGGAGGGCTAGAGGGTTGCGTGGCGCTCGGGAGAGGCATCCAGAGGAGGAGGAGGCAGCCAGGCAGGGAGGAGGTGGCCGGGGCGCGTGGCCGCGCGCGTCGGGCGCGTGCCCGTGTCCTTCTGGCGAGAGCTGGAAGGAAACAAGAGGGGGGGGGGGAGATGCGCTGGGCCAACAGTGTTGGGCCGTCCAGGTGGCTTCGGTGAGCGCCAGGTAAGTTACAGGTAAGTTCTGCTCTATTTTATATTTATGTTCTGTTTTATTTTTTTTAAATTTGTTTTGCTACTGTTTTGAATTTCAAATAATTCAAACAATGCCAAAAACTACTCTGAATATTTTTATTATGCTAGATGGACTTTTCCAAAAGCTCATAAAATATTTCAGGGGTATTTGAAATTATATTCTAATTATATGAATATAATTCAAATTCAAATAGCTAATGATTTAAATTCAAAGTCCCAAAAATAAATCCTTTTAAAATGTTCATTATTTTTGGTTTGGATCAAAACCCTTGCCAAAAATATTAAACATCTAAGAAGAGCATTTTGGAGCAATGAATGAGATTTTAGGGTTTTTGCCCTTCTTTTATTTAGGGTTTTGAGGCTTCCAATTTTCCTCAGTTCAAGTTTCAAAATTTAAACATGATGCAAACACTAGGCAGCACCAGAAGCTAGGGATGTGACACTAATCGACGCTCAGAAGCCTCGAGCGCGCAAGAGGGACGACTCCGGCAAAGAAACAGAGCGCCCATGGAATGCAAATCTTCTTCGAAGATTTTACAGTTGATGCAGTATGTATTGCACTACCCCCTTTGTATTGAAGTACCACGACCTTGGGCCCCCCAAGACGAGCTTGGGGACTGCCCTTTTTTGTTATCTGTATGATAAGAATTATGCCTTCGAGTACATTACTTTCATTACAAGCCGCTTGGCACCGGGCCAGACTAGTCGGCCCGGGGACTCGCCGCCTTGCGCTATGAGGCGCTTCCTGCAGTCAGACAAGTAGTGCGTGGTGCCTAATCCGCCTCCTGCCAAAGCTGCAGCTTGCAGAGTGACTGTGAGGCGGGCAAGAGTGAGGAAGAACGGGCGACCACACGAAAATGGCCAAGAACCTAAAGCACGAACATAGCGTAAGACGGCTCGCAGAGTGACTCATGAGTAGTCGGCTCGCCGTCTTGGCCTCTATCAAGGACGGCCGACTCTTGGGTAGTCGGCCTGTCGCTTTTCTAGCAGACTTGCTAAAGAAACTCTAAACGGCCAAGTACTTGCCTTCCCGAAGTAGCCAAGCACTTAACACAGCGACAGTCCGCAGAGCGGCTGTCCAACTGGCAAGGCAGCAACTAAAGGAAGGCGGCAAAGGGAAGAGCCTAAAGAGCAGTAAGCAAGGAAAGACGGAAATCAGATAAATATTTACGTAGGCCCTTGGCCGAATCTTTGAATAGAAGTTCAAGATACACCCCCCGGGTGGAACTGTTCGAATCTAACAAAGTTTTCAAAAGATTACTAAGACAAACAAACAGAGGCGGAAAAGGCAGCCTAGGAGGCGGCGTCTGGGATTGGAGGATCGGAGGAGACGGCGGTGTCAGGCACTGGGGTAGTCGGCTGGGCGGTCTCAGTTTGGTCTCCTCCGGCGGCAGTCGCCTTCTCTCCACGCGGCTCGTTGCTGGAGGCGCGGTCGAGCTGAGGCTGGCCGCCTGCTCCGTCTTCTGGCACCTCCGCCTCGCCTCCGTCCTCCGCCTCGTCCTCCTCTTCGGTGCTAGAGTCGATCACCTCCGCCGAGTCTTCGCCATACTCCGGGTTCATCCCGAACCACTCTGGCGGCACTTCCTCGCCGCCTTCAGCCCGCTCGGGCACGAAGACACTGGTGTCCGTGTACTCGGCGATGGCTGCCGCGCGCTCGATAAGGGCGCACTCCTCGGCCTCCAGCTCGGCCTGGGCTTCTGACCGGAACGTGGCCAGACGGTCCAGGTCCAGCCCTGGATACCACGCCTTGACGAACTCCAAGGCCCAGCGTGCTCCGGCTCGGGCCGAGGAGCCCTTCCAAGCCTCAAGCCGGCCGGCGGCGACTTCCAGCCAGTCAGCGGTCCGACTGGCACTGCGCAGAGCCGGCATGTCTGGCCACAGGGCGGCAACCGCCTGGGCACCGGCACGCTGAAGCCGGCGCAACAGCCGGTGAGCCGGAAGAAGACGGGCTTCAATGCTCAGTAGCTGCTCATCGATGGTTCGGGGGGCGTTAGCAGCGATCTCCTCACCGGTTGCCCTTCGTGCCTCTCGAGCAACCTCGATGGCCAGAGGGACTGTCTGTGAGTGACCAGGGAAGAAGTCTGCCAGGACAAAAAAAAAGCAATTCGAAAAATCAGAAGTCGGCCTGACGCATAGTCGGAAGCCCGAAGAAACGAAAGAAACTTACCATCAACGATATCCTCGATCTCATGGAAGCCGGAGGTCACCATCGCCTCCTTGTCAGTCCAGGAGGAGCGCTCGCTCTCAAACTCGGCTAGGAGAGCGGTCTCCCTCTTCTCGGCCTTGTCCTGCGCCTTCTTGAGCAGCTTCTTCTGCTCGGCCAGCTGCGCCGCCAGCAGGTCGCGCTCCACGGCAAGCCTGCCACACTCCTCCTCCTTGGCACGACGGGCGGTATTGGCCTCACCTAGCTGCTCCTGAAGAGCGGCGTTGGCGCCTGAAGAACGAAAGAAGAGACAAATAAGTCGTCAGCAAAGAAGATCGCCGGGAAGATCTGGCCCGACTGCTCAGCAGTCGGCCCGAATCTCGGGGACTACAGCCCACGGGTGCGCCAGCGCGCCCCCGCGAAGAAATGTAAAAAGAGCTTACTCCGGCTTTCCGTCAAGTCGGCGGTCCGCTTGTTCAACTCCTCAACATTGCGGTTGAAGGCAGTGGCGCGGAGGTTATGATACTCCTGCAATAAGTCAATGGAGACAAAGTTAGTATTTGGAACTCGCAAGCGGGAGTTCTGAACCGCCTGCTCAGCAGCCGGCTCGGAACTCGGGAACTACACCCAGTGGGTGCGCTGGCGCGCCCCCACAGAGAAAAACAAGAATAAAAAAGAAGAGGGAAACGTACTCGAACGGATGTCCGCGCGGCCAGATGCGCCCTGGTGCAAGCTTGAAGGGTGTCGCCTTCAGCGCGCAGCTTCGACTAAACGTCCAGGAGTGCTTGGTTCAGCGGCCCGGTGCCGCCTCCGCGCAACCACCCGGTGGGCGCGGCGCTTGTGGCCTCGGCGTCTAGGGTTGCCGAGCTGGCAATGCCGGTCTCCCGAGGTCGCGGCGCCGAGGTCGCCCTGTCAAGACGGCGGCGGACCAGTGAGGCGACTTGAAGAAGCAGCCGCGCCTCGGCCTCATCCGCGATCGGCGGCTCTGACTGACCCATCGGCTGTTTGCCGTGCGGTCTCCCAGACGGCGGTGGAGGCGGCGGTGGCGGCACGAGAGTGTCCGACATAGAAGCCTCGCCGCTCTCCTTCTCCACGCCGGGGTTCGGTGCCGGCCTCTTCGGTCTGCCCCATGAACTCCGGGGGCGGCGGCGCGGAGCTCAGTGGGACGACTAGCAACGCCGATTGGCGGCGCGCGGCCTCCTCGGCCCGCTGTTTGGTCGCGGCGGCGGCTTCGGCCTCCTCCAACCTCTTCTGGGCGGAGGCCGCCGCCTTCTCGGCCTGCGCCTTGTCCAGGCGGTCGACCTCCTCCTCGTCGCGCTTCTCCTGTGCGTTGTGCTCCGTGGCCTCCCGGAGGTCGGCGGCGCGGTCAACCCGCCGGGTGTTGGCGGACGTCTCGGACAAGATTCAACGAAGGAAAATAAAAGAGCATAAAGACTTACGCAGAGACTAGCGGCGGCCTTCTCAATTCCCTTCAGAAGCGGTTGGCCTTCGCGGCCGCCTCCTCCCGTTTGGTCGCGGTGGCCGCCCCCTTGAGCTTCTTCAACTTGCTGCCGGGCGCACTCAGCCCGGCATGACGCCTCTTCACGCCGCCTTGGCCAGCCAAGCCGGCGGAGGAGCCGGCGCCCGACAGGCCGGCCCTCGGCTGGTGGCGCGGGGCGACTTCCCCTTCGACATCGTCGTCAGGCCAGTCGGCGAAAGTGGCCGAGGGACTGAAGCCGCCCTTTGTTCCTTCTCCCCCGCCTTCGGCGTCGGCTTCCATCGCCGCCGCCCCCAAGTCAGGGTCGTCGACGTCGCTATTCGCACGATCAGGAACATACTCGCGGGGCTGTCTCGTGGCGCCGGCTGCAGGCTGCATGAGGGGGTTCTAGCTCAGAAGAAACCGACAAGAGTCAGAAGCCGGAGTCGGCCGCAAATAAGACAAAACAATGGGAGGACGCGACTTACCACTGGTGGGGGGTTGTCGTGCGAGTACGGCTCCTTGCCGAACTGCCAGTCCTCCTCGAACTCGCTGTGCGTGATATGGTTCACCAAGTTCGCCACCTCCTTGCGGGGCATCTCCTTGGTGCTCATCCGACTTGGGTCTCGGAGGCCGCTCATCTGACAGATCAGGTGAGGCCGGCCTTGGAGCGGGAGAACTCGGTGTGCCATGAAGGCGGCCAGCAAATCGGCCCCGACGAGACCCTCCGACTGCGCCAAGACTCGGAGTCGCGCTACGGCGGCGGCTCCGGCGGGAGTCAGCGTCTTGACTCAGTGAGACCAGCTGGGGAGCCTCCCAGTTAGGGGGGCGGCGTTGTAAGGCGGCAGGTTGACCCAGTCGCCGTCGGAGGAGAGGTTCTTCACGTAGAAATATGAGCGCTGCCACATCTTCACCGACTTGATCAGCGTGATGGGAGGAAAAGGGTTGTCGGCTGTCGAGCGCCGCACCGCGATGTAGGTGCCGCACTGAGCCGGTATGCCGGCAACTTGCGTGCCAAGCTTAGAAGAGAAGAATTCTCCCCACAGCTCGAGGGTGAGGAGAACGCCGAGGAAACCTTCGCACAGAGTGGCGAAGGCGGAGAGCAACACCACCGTGTTCGGAGTGAGGTGGTGCGGTTGAAGGCTGTGTAACTCCAAGAACGAGTAGAAGAAGCCGCTCGGCGGCAGCCCCAGGCCGCGCATGAGGTGCGAGCGGAAGATGACCCACTCGCCCTCCTCCAGCGCCGGTCGGGTCTCCCCCTCCGGCGCGGGGCGGGCGCGCACGAGGTCCGCACTGGGGAGACGGCGTGTCTGGCGGAGGAACTCGATGTGTTCCTCTTCTACCTCCGAGCCGTCCCACACGCCGGAGCGCACGGCGGGGGCCGCGGCGGAGGAAGAGCTCATCGCCGTGGTGTGGAGTGCTCTCACTCAGCAGCAGAGGCAGGAGGGAGAGAAGGCAAGATGAGGCGGTGGAATGGGGGAGAAGGGCGCGCCTACTTATAGCCCTATGGGCTGAGAAGCCAAGGGGGCGGGCATGGGATTAACTGCGCATGATGCCCCACGCCGCCCCACGATCTACCCCATGAAGTTACCGCACGCAGTAACTACGTGGGAAAACCAACCGTCCATGGCCACAATGGATCCGTTCATATGCCGAGGCACGGTAGTGGCGGGCCCTGTCTGACGGCCCGTCCCGTCACGCACGTGGGCGGGCAGACTATCCTCTCCACATGGCGCCACGCGATAGGACTGCCCCGATGGCTGCAGGGAACTGTATCAGGCACGCCGCCTGGTTTCCCGCCGCGACTTTCAAGCTGTGACTTCTCGCTAGAAAAAATCAGACTCTTGATAGTCGGCCCAAGGGAAGACGGCAGCCGAGTTCCAGAGTCCGCTCCGGGGAGGTTGAAACTATTGAAGCCCCACAATGCAGCGTCTGCGGGGCTTCACCAGCTTCGGGGACTACTGTCGGAGTAATGGGCCACGGGTAGGCTAACCCGAGTCCCAGGACCTTTCAAGACATTGGGGCAGGCCGCGCCCCTCAGGCCGAGTCCCAGGAGCCGACTCCAAGACAAGCCGAGTCCTAGACGACGACTCCGAGATGAGCCGACTCCAAGCTGGCGACCTCCAGAGAGGCCGACTATGGAGAGTCAGCCCATGACTCCTCCCTCGTCTCGAAGTACGATGCGGGGTACTATCACAGCATGGCCGTTCCCCCTCTGCTTGCGAAGGACCGTCATGGCTACAGTGAGCCGTATCGCTGGAAGATCTCCGGCGAGGCGCGACACTGTTGCCATGCCTGCCTTGACCTCAGCCACAGTGCGCAACGCACTGTGCCCACGACGCCGGCCTGTACGACCCGAAGACCGCGGGGCCGCCTGTCAGTGGGTGGACCGAAGGCGGCCTGAGCACCCCAAAGACGGACCTGTGGGAGTCGGCCTCCCTGGAGTCGGCCGACTCCTCCCCAGGGCCCCACGAGCCATTAACCAGATAGGATGGGGAATGGCGATAGTGATCGCTCGATAGACGGCGGCACTGTTGCCACGACCGAATGACCAAGCATGCATCATCAGGAGTGCCGCTACAGTATCAAGCCTGTCCGTGGGACCCGCCAGTCGGCGGGCCCCAGAAGCCGGCGGGAAGGACAGCGGTCTGAGAGACAGACGGCTGGGACCCGCGCCTAGCCGGATTACCATTGTACCCCCGGGGGGTAGGCCTATATAAACCCCCCGGGGCACCCATGCAAAGGGTTCGGACCTTGATAGAGATAGACCAGATAGCATAGGGAGGAGAGAGCTAGCCTTGCCCTCCCCTGCCTCCCGATACAGCTCCAGGAGCACCATTGTAGTCACTTTGCCTTAGTGATCATGCGGAGACCCCGCAGAGCAGCAGTAGAGGTGTTATCTCTTCGAAGAGCCCTGAAGCTGGGTAAGATCCGCCGGCGTGCATGTCTTCGCCTCATCCCGTTTCCAGGCACCAGCGATGTTCTACTCGCCCCCACCATGATAAGCCATCCCTTGGCATATGTCGCACCCAACCCCCGACAATGGTGGGACGGCCGCGCTGAATTTGGCGGCGCAAGACGTCCGCAGCCGGCTTCAGGCCCAGGCAACCACGCTGCAGCAGTGTACCCGGGAGTTTCTCGCGACACGGGCGGTCGTTCGGGTGAGTTCTCTTGTTTCTTGATTTCTTTCCGTGGGGGCGCGTTAGCGCACCCACTGGGTGTAGTCCCCGAGTTCCGAGCGGGCTGCTGATCAGGTGGCTAGGAACTTCTTCGATGACTTGTTTTACTGATTTGCTCTTGCTTGCTTCTTCGTCCTTTTTGCAGGACTACCACAACCTCCACGCCGCTACCTTCAACTCCCAAGTCCGGGAGGCAGACAGAAGGGCCGCCGATCTGTCGGAGAGCCGGCGTGAGTGTCTTTGCCTTTTCATCTCATGTGGGGGCGCGTCAGCGCACCCACTAGATGTTGTCCCCGAGATTCGGGCCGACTGCTGAGCAGTCGGGTCGGATATTTCTTGCCGACTTCTTTCTTAACTTCTTCTTTTCATGCTGGCAGGAGCCAACGCTGACTTGAGGCAGCAGCTGGGTGTCGCCTAGACCGCCCTTCGCACCAAGGAGGGCGAGCTCAATGCCTTGGCCCAGGAGCGTGACCGCCTGGCCAAGAGACTGGCCGACCAGGAGGAAAGCCACCAGGCGGCCCTGAAGGAGGCTCAGGACAGCGAGGCCGCCCCTAATGCCAAATTCGAGACCGAGGAGGCGGGCTGGGCCGAGGCAAGGCAAGCTCTGAGCGAAGGCTACGGCCGTGTCGAGCACTTGGTTGACGGTAGGCCGCCTTCTTCTTCACTCTTTGCTTGTCCTTGCAAGTCGGTTTATCTCCTGATTTGCTCTATTTCTTCTTCTTTGTGAAGAGTACTTTCCTGTCCACTCTATCGCCACCAACCAAGCCGGCGAAGCCCACCGAGAGGCCTGGCGGCAGGCTGGGGTTGAGATCGCGCCGGATGCCAACCGGTCGCTTGAGGAGCAGCTTCAGGCGATCGAGGCCCGCCTCCAGCCGGCCTACCGCATGCTCCGCCGGCTTCAGCATGCCGGGGCACAGGTGCTGGCCGCCCTTTGTCCTGGCGAGGTAATTCCTCGCACCCCTAGCCATACTGTCGACTGGCTGGAGGTGGCCGTCAGCCGCCTTGAGTCCTGGAAGGCTTCAGCAACTCGATCCGGCGCTCGACGGGCGCTAGAGTTCGTCCGGGCTTGGTACCTTGGGCTGAACTTGGATCAGCTGCGCACCTGGCGGCAGGAGGCCGACCAGGAGCTGGAGGCGGTGCGGCCGGCTATCATCCAGCGTGCCTCGGCGATCGCCGACTTCACCGACACCAGCGCCTTTGCTCCTGAGGTGAACGAGGACGGCGTCGCACAGCTGGAGGAATGGTTCGGGCTGAACCCGGCCGACGGTGAGGACTCGGCAGAGGAGATTGACTCCAGCGACGAGGGCGAGGAGGAGGAGGAGGAAGACGACGAAGATGCTGTGCCGGATGTCGGAGCAGCTGGCCAGCCTCAGCCTGACCGTGTCTCCAGCAACGAGGCATGCGTGAATGCTCCGCCTGCCACCGGCGACGACCAGGCCGAGACTCGCCAGCCGACTACTCCTCCAGCCGACACCGCAGTCTCCACCGTTCTTCCTGAATCTCCGGGTGCTCCCTTGGCTTGACTCACCGTTTTACTTTCCTGCTAGTCACTCTTTGGACGAATTCGTTATTTTGCGCAATTCGACCCACTGGGGGTGTATTCAAACTTCGTTGAATGCCGGACTTTCGAAGGCTTTGGATGTAAATATTATTATGCACGTGCTTGGATTCCATTCCTACTTGCTTTTTATCTTTTTGCTTTTTTCCTTTGCCGCCTTCCCTTCGTTGCCGCCTTCCCAGCCGGACAGCTGCTCTGCAGTCTGTGGCCGGGTAAGGAATTCAGCCGTCTGAGAAGGCAAGGACTCAAGCTTTCTTAGATTATGGCAGAGTAGGAAAAGAAGCCGGCCAGCCGACTGCTTCGACAGTCGGTTGGCGAGGGGGGAAGCCAGCTTGTGTTATGTAAGTTCGTTAGTCCTTAGCCGTTTTTCATGTGGGCATCCTTTCCGCCTTTAACTTATGCTAGTTGGGCAGCCGATTCTTTGAGCTGTGACTCTTCGCAAGAGAGGGCTTGGGTGCCGGCACATTACTTGTCTGGCTGCAGGTAGAACTTGGACATAACTCAAGGAGGCAAGTCCCCGGGCCGACTTAGTCGAACCCGGTGCCGGACGGAGAAAGCAAATGCAGTAGGGTAACCATGGGGTGATACCCTGCATTCATAGATAAAATAGGGTAGTCCCCGAGAACTCCTTGGGGGGCCGTTGTCTCATACTTAATACAAAAGGTTGCGTGATACATACTGCATTTCAACTGTAAAATCTTCAAAGAAGATTGGTGTTCCACGGGCACTCCGAGATACATACTGCATTTCAACTGTAAAATCTTCAAAGAAGATTGGTGTTCCACGGGCACTCCGACTCTTGCCGGACTCGTCTCTCTTGCGTGCCTTCGGCTTCTGCGCGTCGATTAGGTAATAGGAGTCGTTTCCCAGAGCCCGGCTGATGACGAAGGGGCCTTCCCAAGGGGCCGAGAGCTTGTGCTGGCTAGCTGTTCGATGTATCAGTCGGAGCACAAGGTCTCCCTCTTGGAAAGTTCTTGGCTTCACTCTCCGACTATGGTAACGGCGTAGTCCTTGCTGGTAGATGGCGGACCGGCTGAGGGCTAACAGCCGGCTTTCTTCCAGCAAGTCGACGCCGTCTTCTCCTGCTTCCTTGGCCTCCGCCTCCGTGTACTTGGTGACTCGAGGTGAGTCAAACTCGATGTTAGTTGGGATGACAGCCTCAGCACCATATACAAGGAAGAAGGGGGTGAAGCTGGTCGACTTGTTTGGAGTAGTGCGCAGACTCCAGAGGATGGCCGGTAGCTCGTCGAGCCAGCAGCCTGCTGAACGCTCCAGTGGCACGACTAGCCGGGGCTTGATGCCGGAGAGGATGAGGCCATTTGCTCGCTCGACTTGGCCGTTTGACTGCGGGTGGGCAACAGACGCTAAGTCCAGTCGGATGCCCTGTGTCGCGTAGAAACGTGCCAATGCTCCCTTGGCAAAATTTGTGTCGTTGTCGGTGATGATGCTGTGTGGTACGCCGTACCGCTTTGTAATGTCGGCAATGAATGTCACGGCTGTCGGCCCATTCAGTTTCTTGATCGGCTTTGCTTCAATCCAATTGGTAAAGTTGTCTTTGGCGACAAGCAGATGTGTCATGCCGCCGCGCGCCGTCTTGAATGGTCCGACCATGTCCAGTCCCCAGACATCAAAGGGCCAAGTGATGGGGATGGTCTTGAGTGCAGAAGCCGGCAGGTGTTGCTTGGAGCCGAAGAATTGGCACCCTTTGTAGTGTTTGACTAGTTCCTTGGCATCCTCCAATGCAGTCGGCCAGAAGAATCCATGGCGGAAAGCCTTGGCGGCGAGCGCCCTGGAGGCGGCATGGTGGCTGCATTCGCCTTGGTGGATGTCTTCGAGGATTGCTATGCCCTTCTCTTGCTCGACGCAGCGCTAGAAGACTCCAGTAGCACTGCGCCTAACTAGCTCTTGATTCATTATTGTGTAGGCTCCGACTCGGCATTGGACTTGTCTGGCCGAGATCTCATCAGTCGGTAGTTCTCCATCCACCAGGAACCGGAGGATGGGCTGAGCCCATGATGGAGCTGTGATTTCTTCGATTGCCAAGACGGCTATTGCAACCAGGGTGGGCAGGCTGGGTTGTGAGGAGTAGGAGTCGGCCTCCGCCTGCTGTGCCGCTGCAGTCCCAGGGTCGGGTTCGACTATGGCAGTCCCCGGGCCGGGTTCGACTATGGCAGTCCCCGAGCCGGGATCGACTATGGCAGTCCCAGGGCCGCCTGCCTGGTTCTCGAAGACGGATCAGACTGCGTCGGGGTCAGGCTGCACGAAGATGGAACTGGATTCCGGAGACGGCTTGACAGATGGCTTGAGGAGGCGTTGGAGGGCGACGCCGGTTGGTATAGCTTATTGGGTGGAGCCTATTCGTGCCAGGGCATCTGCTTGCTCGTTGTCGGCTCGTGGCACGTGAAGGAACTCGCAACCCTCGAAATATCCGCTGAGCTGATGGACAAGGAAACGGTAGCTCGCCATGTTTGTGTCCTTGGCATCCCAGTCGCCGGATGATTGCTGATGTCGGGACCCCGACCCAATGCCACATCGATCTAGCATGTAACACCTCATATCACTTTGCGGCCTCACGCACGGTATTCCCACGGGTGTCGCCTTACCTTTGCCCGGGACCGTTTGCGCCTTTTGGCACACGTATATGATAGTGTCGCTAGCATCCATATGATAAGGAGCCCGGGCTGACATGGCTAGTCGTAAACCCAAAGTGGCACAAACTTACACGGACAGGCATCCATGACCCAGCATCGAACGTGTCGGTCATCAGCGAGTGAATCCAGGTTGTAGCACTGGGCTAGGAGGACTCCGGTGAACCAGGCTGTAGCGGCTAACAGGACTCCGGTATTCATCGCGTGACATTTCCCCGAAGGGACAGACACAGGAACAAAGAAGGACACATGCCGGCCAGCCTAAGTGTTCCGGAGCAGTAGCAAGCTACCATGGCTCAGTGGAAGCACTAGGAGACATTTCCCGGTAAGAGAGGGTACTAAGGATAAAGAACTAGATAGTCAGATCCCACACATACCAAGCATTTCAGTAACATACACACAATATGCTCGATATGTGCAAATACAACATGGCATCACAACATGACTCTACAACTCAAGTATTTTATTCAATAGGCTCCGAGGAGCGAGATATTACAAACATGGGTCTCATGACCCAACATTCAGAGCATACAAGTCAAAGCACAAGCGGAAGCTAAACATGTCTGAGTACAGACATCTACAAATGAAAAAGGTTGAAAAGCCTGACTATCTACTAGATCCTACCGAGGGCACAAGATCGTAGTTGAGGTAACAAGCTAAACATCGAAGTCCATGCAGAACTACTAGTGAGAGGTAAGTCTCTCTGCAAAAACATAAAATAGGCAAACGTGAGTACAAATGTACCCAGCAAGACTTACATCAGAACTATCTGCATATGCATCATTATCAACAAAGGGGATGGTGGGGTTTAACTGCAGCAAGCCAGCTTTGACTCGGTGGCTATCCTGAACTACGACTTCAAGTAAATCTTTTGAGGTGGCGCACACGAGTCCACATATTCACCATCACAATACACCACTATGGATCCGCTCCCGTCTCCCTACGAGAACGCCATCCATAGCACTCACGCTTATCTTGCGCATTTTAGAGTATCCACTTTCACTTGTCTATGAACTGTATAGGCAACCTAGAAGTCCTTTACCGCGGACACGGCTATTCGAATAGATGATGTTAACCCTGCAGGGGTGTACTTCTTCACACACGCTCTCGCCACTTACTGCCATGTACACGTCCTGTATCTCGGCAACCTTCAAGCGGAAGCCTGGCGAGGGTGTCGGCCACGACCTGACTAACCACACAAGTCTCTAGTCCAGGTTTATCGCCTATTCGGGTTCAATCCGCAAGGAGATCCGGCCGGGGTGTTGCTCACGGCCCCAAATGATGTGTGAAGGGTTCCCAAGCCCACCATCCGGGTGCCACTTGGTACACCGGGCCACTGTGCCTACTCTGTCCCAAGCCCACCTATACCGGGTGCCACTTGGTAGACTACTAACACTACCTACAAACACCAAAAACTAGTTGCGACTCCTAGACAGAGATCAAGTCGGTTAATAAGTCGAGAGAGTCAATTAAGGATCCCAATGTGTGGTAGTAGCTGTTCATGGATCACAAACACAGAACTCAGTTCCTGAGGACGGCTGCAATGAGACAACCCACCATGTACTCCTACATGGCCTCTCACCGCTACCTTTACCAAATCGTGTTCACACACTTAGCTCTCAACAGTAGGACATGTTCACACACCTCCGATTCATCTCCGATGAATCAGACCTGACTCAACTCTAAGCAGTAGCAGGCATGACAAACAAGCATGAATGAGTAGGCACATCAGGGCTCAAACAACTCCTACTCATGCTAGTGGGTTTCATCTATTTAGTGTGGCAATGACAGGTCATGCAGAGGAAAGGGGTTCAACTACCGCAGCATGTAACACATGAGTCGTTTTTTTCCTAATGCAATAAAAGAGAGCAGGAGCGAGAGAGCGGGATTGAATCGGAATGAGCTAGGGGGTTTTGCTTGCCTGGCACTTCTGAAGATAGTAATAGTTCTTCATCGGTGTCATCGATCTCATCGTTGGTACCACGTCTATCGAGAGGGGACAAACACCGACAAACAAGGAAGAAACACAATCAATGCAATGCACAATATGATGCATGATCATGACTTGGCAATATGCTGTGATTTGAGCTAATGCATCTAGCAATAGGTTAAATGCAGTTGGTTTGAATCCAAGATTCAAATTCAAACTCCACATGTGGTTATTTAAATGCCATTCATACCATTTGTCCTAAACAGTAGTCATAAGTTGTTCTAACATGCATGAAACCAGTACAGATGGATAGATTGGATTTTTCTGATCATTTTTCATATATAAATTATTTCATTTGGATTTACGGTTCAATTACTATGAATTTTTGAAGTTTGTAGCATTTTCTGGAATTTCCTATATAAGAATAAATCCAAAAAATACTTATTACATCAGTATTGCGTCAGGGTGATGTCAGCGGTCAACTGAGGCAGTCCAGGTCGAACTAACCAGTGGGTCCCGTCTGTCAGTGGTTAATTAAACTAACTAAGTTTAGTTAGCGTTTTAACTTAAGCTAACCTAGGTTAATTAGGCGGGCTGGTCCCACATGTCATAGACCCAGGGGAGGACAAATCCCCTGGTCAACCGGGGCTAAACCACCGGCGTTTAGCCGCCCGCGGCTGCTGACGCAGTGGGCACTCAGGAACGGGCTGTGGTGCCCCGTTCGCAGCATGGCTGGGCTCGTTCGAGAGACCAGACTGCCGCGCGTCGGGTGGTTGAGCCAGCCGGGCCTGGGTCGGCCGGAGGCGACGGAGAGGAGCTTGGCCGCGGCGGCCGGAGCTCGGGTGAGGCGCGAGCGGTGGCTACGGTGCACAGGGAGGAGAACAGAGAGGGGGAGGACGGGCAGAATTTCAGGGCGATCTTCTTGGAGTGGACGGCAAGCTCAGGGAGGCGAAGACGGCGGCGAATCGACGGGCGCGGCCTCCAGCGACCGAGGAGGAAGAAAGTGGAGTAGCCGGTGATGCAGGTCATCCCAGCGCTTGGGGACAGGGTGGGGCGAATCAGCGGTCGTCGGCGGTTCTTGCAGACTCAGAGGGGCGGGAGGGGAGCACGGGGGCGCGGCTATGGCGGCAGCGAGCTCAAGCTCGCGTCGGCCATGGCGTTAGGGGGGTGAAGGAGAGAGCAGAGGGGGGAATAGAGGCCGGATCGATCGGGACAGCACCAAGGAGAAGATCTGCGGCGTTGCGCTGTCCCGGGGACGCAGGCGGGCAGGTGGTGTGGCAGGACGGCTGTGCGCGCGCGTCAGGCACATGCTCGGCGTCCGACTGGCGCGGTGGAGACGATGACTGGCAGTTGGGCCAGTGGGCCGCACCGCAGGGCTGGTAAGTGGCCAGGTATTTTCTCTCTCTCTCTCTCTGTCTCTTTCTAATTTCATTTGTTTCTGTTTTCTAATTTTTCAGTTTGTTTTTGATCCAGTTTTAAAAACCAAATCAATTTTAGAAATCCTGAAAATATTCATGAGTACTTTCTGAATTATTTCAGTGTCCCACAAATAATTCCAACATTATTTGAGCATTTAAATAATTTATAGTGTTTAAATGCCCAAAGTCAAATACAATATGATTTAATTCAGTGACCAAATATGTCATGGAAAAATGTGCAACACCTCTGGTTATGGTTTCTAGCATTTTCCAGAAATGATGAACATTTTTGAAAGCCATTTGGATTCACTAAAAATATTTTTAGGTTAGACCTATTGAATTCCATATGGTACTAGGGTTTGGACATCCCCATTTCAAGTTTCTTTCAAAGTTTAAACATGATGCACACATGAAGTTAGCCTAGTGCAATGCCAGAAGCTAGGGATGTGACAACTCACCCCTACTAAACAAGAATCTCGTCCCGAGATTCAGGCGTAGGGTAAGATGAAGGGGAAACGCAACTAACGCAATCTTCATGATCCAGGTTGCACTTCAAATGAACGTTGATTCAATCACCATCTTTGTCTTGTCATATTGCTCGGAGAACTCCAGCCAACATGACAACGAGAGGAGAAGGAGACTCTAGAAGGATCGATCTTCTCGAATATCGAACAACTCAGGATCAACTCACGGAGTGAGACATTGAAACACCTCTCGAGCTGAGACACAAAGCTTACATCTAGAGGGATGGAGTGGAACAGATGGCGAAGGTTCACTAGGTAGACAACAATCCCGCCTTAAGAGGGTGGTGATTGGTTGTCAACGTAGCGAAGAGTTGAGTTGCCATGATACTATAATGAGACATCTTAGAGGAGGTGACTCGTAGAATATATCCCCCTTAAGTGGAAAAAGAATTACCTTTGATTCAGAGATCATTGGAACTCTTTATTCCAGCCTAAGGCAAATCACAATTAATCAGTAGAAGGAGTCCGGATGAGTGACATACCCGGACGAGTATGGATGATGTGGATTACCTTGTTGAAGACAATGTCATGGATGATTTTGCTTATCATCGGAAATGGATGGGACCCATGGTAGAATGGCACAATGATGGTGCAAGCTGGGAGCAAAATGCAAGTGCTGGGAATGATTCTAGTAACTGGGGAGAAAACCCAACAGTAGGGAATGATTCCACTATTGGAATGGTTATAGCATAACCAAGGAAATCTGGGGCAATCCCAGTTAGTGCCGGTGATAACACCTAGTGTTTGTGCGTGCTCTCAAGAACTTGAGCATTTCCATAATCATCAATATTTAACAACATCCGTGTCAAGGGTGCTGACAACACAACATACTACCATGATGAATAGCGATGGACGATGCAGATGCAAAGGAAGACAACACCTTCTCAGATTTCACCTTAGCGAGGCCAAGGGGACGAAATCTGGATGATCGACCGAGAGACATTTGGCACTCCGCTTCTAATGTTCTCCTTGATGTGCTAGCGTAACCCATTTACATGGTTTGTTATCTAGAACATCAAGTAAAAGGTCAGACTTCGGGAGCACAATAGAAAATCCATAAGGAACAACTAAGGAGTAAATCCTACGAAGTCCTTATGGGGAGGTGGCCAACTCCCTCAATCAAGATTTTACAATATTAGGTCTTCCGGCTGGGTGTGTTGGCCACGACCCCACTTCACCGGGTACAAAGAGGCCAATATTATAGTTCTTGGGAAACGTTCCAACCATCATATCTGCCTGAGATTCAGATTTTGTTGGTGTCAGAATAATCCAGACTCATCGAGTCTAGGAAGAAAAATGAAAGTTTGCAACACCAATCGACGGGATGACGTTGCAAGATTCTCGGGGAATGAACTACGATAGCAAGCTCCAAAACATGAGTTGGTTCTGCTACACACATGTGAGCATCCTGTCCAAGACAATCATGCCCATGTAGTAGTCTTATAATGAAACACTACCGAGTTCAGGTTGGGGAACCATCATCGAGCATATCAAAGTCCCTACATAAGTCCGGATTAGCTCTTATGGAGGAACTCCTTCTCCTTGAACAAATCAATCAGTGGCTTGGTGTGCTAGGGACACATAGAATGAAGGTTGCAAATCTCCAAACCACAGAATACTTCGCACGTATGCATGACTGATTTGGGATGATTCCAGAGGAAGCAAAGCCAACTTTCCCGAATTCACGGCGGCAACTTGCATCAATGCACATGAATTAGAGAAAGTCACTTCTTTCATCCGAACATATGCTTCATGAACTAGCATGAAGAAATGCTTTCAAAAGTTTCCAACACCAGCTGGATGTTCAACACAAATCATGGTGGAGACAAAATGCTGCTGATGGGCTCAACAACAACTTATCGGAATTTCCATATCACTGGACTTCCACCATTATGTGAACAATGTGATAGTATTGGTCAGACCAAAAGATGTAATGGTGTATGCTCAAGGAATCAACCACAAAGTAAGACAACATTACGAATATCGTTGGTTCTGATTTGATTTGGGAATAGCCCAAACTCAAATCAAAGTTTTGACAAGATAATTGGTCCAACAACTGATCACAGGGACCAATCGATGAAGACATCATCTTTCTTCAACATACATACAAGATATCCCTTAATATGAACTAAGTCGGAGAAGCCTTTATCTTCCAGCTCTACAAGTTGTTGTTTAGCTTAACCAACTAGCTCAGGGGTATCCAACACGGATTCTTGGAGAAAGGGTGGTTTACAGGAATAAACCAACTTGATCACGAACTCAACATAAGGGTCAGGGGACAACCTGGTAATACTTCCGAGAGATATTCGAGAAATCATGAACCACCGATATGTTACTAAGCTTGAGAACAATCTTGCTTTTCAGGGCAAGACGATATGATCAATAGAGAAAAGATTTGAAATAATCCTAACTCATCGATCGAGGAGCGCACCAGGAGAATGGACTAGGTAGCACGATCAATCTTAGAATGATGATTCAATAACCAACATGCTAAGAATGAAATATTGTCCTTTAACTACCAAGTAACGTAGTTGCTAGGTGTATTGAGTTCACACATCACAGTTCACCTGTCGGCATTCCGGTTGCAACAACACGGGAATCGAGAAATGAAAATGATGGCGAGAAGTATCACTGCATCAAGAATTCATTAGAGTTGATGCAATTATCATGTTCCTGACATCAAGAGGGCAATACTTCAGGGTAGAATAGAATCAAAAGCTGGATTGGCATCTGATCTGCGGAATACAACCGCTTTGACACGATCCTAGATATGGATGAGGTTCTGGAGTTTGTTTCTCCTATTCATTCTGGAATAGAACGGTTGACGGACCACAAGAATAGTAGGCATCGATGAACACAGACGCACACATACCCTTGGCTATCTACTGATAGACGAAGGTCGGAATACAACTAAAGAGGGACAACTCAAAGAACATACGATTTTCTGAGTTGTGGACGCATAGATTAGTATGTTGAGCAAGGACTGGCAGATTCACAACTATGTATGGAGGACTCACCAAGAGCACTCTGGTTGCGATCTTTTGGTTCAAAGAACTTCCGCCATAAGCAGTTCATGGTATTTAGAGGAATGAAATACCACGGACCTCGAGGACTATCGCAAAGGTTACTAATATCTTGAAGGAACTAGCAAACACTATCAACATGAAATAAGTAGGGTGAATCTCGGGTTCCAGAATCCAGGAGTAGAATACCTACATACTAACTGGCATCACGGGATGCTTTCGAGAATGACGGCCAGAATCATCACACTGGGAACACAAATCATGGCTAGCTTACTAGGTGGTACTATAAGACACCTAGGATCATAATACTAGCTCCAACATATATGTCGAGGTAATAGAATACCTCAACTCAGCAATTAGTGTGATTAACCCGGCCAAAAGATATCGGAACGAAAAGAAGGGATTTGCAAATGCATCAGACTATTTAGAAACCTAGGATGACTCGGACAGCATAACGGCTGTAAATGCTCAAAAGATTTGAGACATCCTGCAAAAATGGTGGCATAACCACTCAGAAGCACAATATCAAGGTTCCGAGATCAACTATGAATACACGGAGATAGTAGGAACTGAACTGAGGCTTGAAATCCATCAACCCTATAAGTCTACGGATTAGTAACACGTGATCCTGATAGAAAGAAGAGAAGGCCTAGTTCTTAACCCCGTAGGAAAGATAAGATGACTCAGATCAGAAGGCATAAGGTATAAGGAGTAAAAAGAGCCTTACGTTCCATCCCACAATCAATTCCCTTATATAACTAAAGCTTTTCTAGACTCAACTTCGACCAGTTTGGCTAGGTAATCCTACAGGCAGTCAGGCTCTGATACCAAAGCTGTCGGGAACCCGAATCAATGCCACATCGATCTAGCATGTAACACCTCATATCACTTTGCGGCCTCACGCACGGTATTCCCACGGGTGTCGCCTTACCTTTTCCCGGGACCGTTTGTGCCTTTTGGCACACATATATGATAGTGTCGCTAGCATCCATATGATAAGGAGCCCGGGCTGACATGGCTAGTCGTAAACCCAAAGTGGCACAAACTTACAGGGACAGGCATCCATGACCCAGCATCGAACGTGTCGGTCATCAGCGAGTGAATCCAGGTTGTAGCACTGGGCTAGCAGGACTCCGGTGAACCGGGCTGTAGAGGCTAACAGGACTCCGGTATTCATCGCGTGACATCTCCCCGAAGGGACAGACACAGGAACGAAGAAGGACACATGCCGGCCAGCCTAAGTGTTCCGGAGCAGTAGCAAGCTACCATGGCTCAGTGGAAGCACTAGGAGACATTTCCCGGTAAGAGAGGCTACTAAGGATAAACAACTAGATAGTCAGATTCCACACATACCAAGCATTTCAATAACATACAGACAATATGCTCGATATGTGCAAATACAACATGGCATCACAACATGACTCTACAACTCAAATTTTATTCAGTAGGCTCCGACGAGCGGGATATTACAAACATGGGTCTCATGACCCAACATTCAGAGCATACAAGTCAAAGCACAAGCGGAAGCTCAACATGTCTGAGTACAGACATCTACAAATGAAAAAGGCTGAAAAGCCTGACTATCTACTAGATCCTGCCGAGGGCACAAGATTGTAGCTGAGGTAACAAGCTAAACATCGAAGTCCATGCAGAACTACTAGTGAGAGGTAAGTCTCTCTGCAAAAACATAAAATAGGCAAATGAGAGTACAAATGTACCCAGCAAGACTTACATCAGAACTATCTACATATGCATCATTATCAACAAAGGGGATGGTGGGGTTTAACTGCAGCAAGCCAGCTTTGACTCGGTGGCTATCCTGAACTACGACTTCAAGTAAATCTTTTGAGGTGGCGCACACGAGTCCACATATTCACCATCACAATACACCACTATGGATCCGCTCCCGTCTCCCTACGAGAACGCCATCCATAGCACTCACGCTTATCTTGCGCATTTTAGAGTATCCACTTTCACTTGTCTATGAACTGTATAGGCAACCTAGAAGTCCTTTACCGCGGACACGGCTATTCGAATAGATGATGTTAACCCTGCAGGGGTGTACTTCTTCACACACGCTCTCGCCACTTACTGCCATGTACACGTCCTGTATCTCGGCAACCTTCAAGCAGAAGCCTGGCGAGGGTGTCGGCCACGACCTGACTAACCACACAAGTCTCTAGTCCAGGTTTATCGCCTATTCGGGTTCAATCCGCAAGGAGATCCGGCCGGGGTGTTGCTCACGGCCCCAAATGATGTGTGAAGGGTTCCCAAGCCCACCATCCGGGTGCCACTTGGTACACCGGGCCACTGTGCCTACTCTGTCCCAAGCCCACCTATACCGGGTGCCACTTGGTAGACTACTAACACTACCTACAAACACCAAAAACTAGTTGCGACTCCTAGACAGAGATCAAGTCGGTTAATAAGTCGAGAGAGTCAATTAAGGATCCCAATGTGTGGTAGTAGCTGTTCATGGATCACAAACACAGAACTCAGTTCCTGAGGACGGCTGCAATGAGACAACCCACCATGTAGTCCTACATGGCCTCTCAGCGCTACCTTTACCAAATCGTGTTCACACACTTAGCTCTCAACAGTAGGACATGTTCAAACACCTCCGATTCATCTCCGATGAATCAGACCTGACTCAACTCTAAGCAGTAGCAGGCATGACAAAAAAGCATGTATGAGTAGGCACATCAGGGCTCAAACAACTCCTACTCATGCTAGTGGGTTTCATCTATTTACTGTGGCAATGACAGGTCATGCAGAGGAAAGGGGTTCAACTACCGCAGCATGTAACACATGAGTCATTGTTGTCCTAATGCAATAAAAGAGAGCAGGAGCGAGAGAGTGGGATGGTATCGGAATGAGCAAGGGGGTTTTCCTTGCCTGGCACTTCTGAAGATAGTAATAGTTCTTCATCGATGTCATCGATCTCATCGTCGGTACCATGTCTATCGAGAGGGGACAAACACCAACAAACAAGGAAGAAACACAATCAATGCAATGCACAATATGATGCATCATCATGACATGGCAATATGCTGTGATTTGAGCTAATGCATCTAGCAGTAGGTTAAATGGAGTTGGTTTGAATCCAAGATTCAAATTCAAACTCCACATGTGGTTATTTAAATGCCATTCATACCATTTGTCCTAAACAGTAGTCATAAGTTGTTCTAACATGCATGAAACCCGTACAGATAGATATATTGGATTTTTCTGATCATTTTTCATATATAAATTATTTCATTTGGATTCACTGAAAATATTTTTAGGTTAGACCTATTGAATTCCATTTGGTACTAGGGTTTGGACATCCCCATTTCAAGTTTCTTTCAAAGTTTAAACATGATGCATACATGAAGTTAGCCTAGTGCAATGCCAGAAGCTAGGGATGTGACAGCTGAACCACCAAGTCTGAGTCGCCATAACACAGGATCCGGCGGATGCCGAGTTACTTGGCTAGCCGGAGCCCGTGTATGAGCGCCTCGTACTCGGCCACATTGTTGGAGGCGGCAAAGTGGATTTGCAATGTGTATCTGAGTTTGTCGCCCTTGGGAAAGGTGAGGACGATCCGTCCCGGCTGCCTATGATCTCGGTGCGCATCCTGGATCCATCAAAATGCATCTGCCAATGAGTGGAGTCCAGGGCCGGCGGCAGGTACTGGGTCTCGGCCCAGTTGATGAGGAAGTCGGCCAGTGCTTGGGAGTTGATGGCGGTGCGGGGTTGATAGTAGATTGTGTACGGAGCCACCGCAGTGGCCCATTTCGCCACTCGTCCGGATGCATCCCGGCTGCCTATGATCTCGGCAAGCGGGGCAGTGTATACGACCGTGATGGGATGCTCTTGAAAGTAGGGCTTGAATTTCTTGGAGGCGAAGTACACACCATAGCACATTTTCTAATAGTGCGGGTAATTCTGTTTTGAGGTGGACAATACTTTGCTCAAATAATACACCGGCCTCTGGACTAGCTAAGCTCGGCCTTCTTCTGGTCGCTGAACCACAATGACTGTGCTGACCACCCGGCTGGTGGCGGTGATGTAGAGGAGCATGGGCTCCTTCTCAGTTGGGGCCGCCAAGAAAGGCGGTGTGGACATCATCTTTTTCAGCTCATGGAAAGCTTGATCCGGCTGGTCATTCCACTCAAAATGAGCGGACTTCTTCATGAGTCGGTAGAGGGGGAGAGCCTTCTCTCTGAGCCGGCTCATGAAGCAGTTCAAAGATGCCAGGCATCCGGTAAATTTCTGGACGTCTCTCAGCTTGGTAGGGACCTTCATTCTCTCTATGGCCTTGATCTTCACTGGGTTGCACTCGATGCCGCGTTCGGAGACCAGAAAGCCTAGCAGTTGGCCGGCTGGTACTCCGAACACACATTTCTCCGGGTTGAGCTTGATCTGAAACTGGCGCAAGTTCTCAAAGGTTTCCTTGAGGTCTTCCAGCAGGGTGCTGCGTTTCTCTGTCTTCACCACGACATCGTCTACATAGACGTGGGTATTTCTGCCGAGTTGCTTGAGGAGGCATTTCTGCATGCAACGCTGAAAAGTGGCACCGGCATTTCTCAAGCCGAATGTCATAGTCAGGTAACAGAAAGCTCCGAATGGGGTGATGAAGGCGGTCTTCAAGCGATCAGCCGGGTTCAACTTTATCTGGTGGTAGCCGGAATAAGAATCCAAGAAACTCAACAGCTCGCATCCGGCTGTGGAGTCTATCACTTGGTCAATCCTGGGCAGGGCGAACGGATCTTTGGGACATGCTTTGTTGAGGCTAGTGTAATCGATGCACATGCGCCACTGCTTGTTCTTCTTCAGCACGAGGACCAGGTTGGCAAGCCATTCTGGAAAGAACACTTCCATAATGAAGCCGGCTGCCAGAAATCGGGCTATTTCTTCTCCGACTACTCTTCTCTTCTCTTCTGACAGGCGGCGTAAGGGCTGCCTGACCAGTTTTGCGTCAGATCGGACGTGTAGCTTGTGCTCGGCGAAATCCGTCGGGACACCCGACATGTCTTTGGGAGACCAAGCGAAGACGTCCCGATTCTCACGGAGGAAATCGATGAGCTCGCCTTCCTATTTGCTATCAAGGCTTGTGCCTATGACGGCGTGCCTCTCTGGGTGCTCCGGGTCCAGGGGTATCTTCTTTGTCTCCTTGGCCGGCTGGAAAGAACCTTGAGCTTCACATTCTTTGGGGTCAGGAGACAAAGCCGGCTGCTTGCCAGCCAAGGCCACAACTCGATCCAGCATCATCTTTTCTTTGGCGATCACGAGGGACTCGGCCAGCAGACTACTAGCTGCTGCACACTCAGAAGACTTCTTGTAGTCTCCGGCTATGGTGATAATGCCCTTGGAACTCGGCATCTTCATCTTGAGGTAGGCATAGTGGGGCACAAACATAAACTTGGCCAACGATGGTCGGCCAAGCAGTGCGTGGTACGGGCTCTCCAAATCCACTACCTCGAACCATATTGCCTCTCGGCGGAAATGATCCTTGTCTCCAAAGAGGACATCCATCTTGATCTTGCCGATTGGTGAGCAGGACAGGACGGGTACGATGCCATGGAACACAATCCGGCTAGGCATGAGTTGCCTCGGCTTGATGTTGAGCTTCTCCATTGTATCTCAGTACAGTATGTTGATACTGCTCCCGCCGTCTATCAGCACACGGGAGAAACGAGCGGCGCGCCTCTCCATTGCCAGGGTAGCATCCAAAACAAGGGCATAGGAGCCAGGAGACGGCATCTCTTCTGGGTGGTCGTCCCGGCTCCAGCTGATGGGCTTCTCTGACCAGTGCATAAACTCAGGGTTACTGGAGGCGGCCGCATTGACTTCTTGGTGTTGTCGGCGCCGACTTTGCCGATCGTCTGGTTGGCTCGTGAAGACGATGTAGGAGGCATGCTCGTCAGGGAACTCGTTGTGGATGGCTCCGACTGCTGGCCGAGCGGCCGGCTGCTGGGGGGCAGGAGGCAGCTGGCCCGCAGGCGGAGGCGGCAACAGCCCCTCGCCCTTGGAGATTCGGGTGAGCCAATGGCACTTCCGGGTCGTATGGTTGGACGGCTTCGCGCCGCTGTGGAACTTGTAGGGGGCGTCGAGAGTTTGCTTGTAGGAGAAAGCCGGCTGCCAAGCCGGCCTGCCGCCCTTCTGTTTCTTGGGAGCCGGCTATCCCTCAGGCTGCTCTTCTTCGACAGTAGCCACCTGCCAACTAGTGGAAGGCGGCATCGGAGCCTTGCGCTTGTTGTCGTTCTGGTACGGGCGCCGAGTGGACTCTCCAGCCGGCGCAAGTACTTTCCTAGAATAGTCGACTCGAAGCTCGGTCTTCATGGAGCAGTCGGCCGTGCCGTATTTGTCCGCGATGATCAGCAGCTCGTCAAGGGTAGTCGGCTCGTCGTAGAGGAGTTGGTGCTTGAGGAGGGTGCCTTCTCGGCATCCGGCCGTGAAGTACTCGATTGCCTGAACCTCGTGCACCCCTTCGCAGAAGTTTCGGAGCTCGGCCCAACGCGTGAGGTAGTCATGAGTCAACTCGTTGGGCCCTTGCACGCACAAGGAGACCTGTCGGGGCTTGGGAGCCCGCTTGTAGGTGCTGGTGAAGTTGCGGATGAAGGCTTCCGTGAAGTCGAGCCAGCTGTTGATGCTGTAAGGCTTGAGGCTATTCAGCCAGGTGCGTGCCGTGCCTTGGAGCATTAGGGGGACATATTTTACGGCAATGCGCCGGTTGCCGTTTGCTATGCGAACCGCGGTGGAGTAGTCGATCAACCAGTCCTCCGGCTTCACGGAGCCGTTGTACTTGGGCGTGTCTCTTGGGAGCGAGAACCCTTTGGGAAAGGGCTCGTCGCGGATGCGGGGGCCGAAACAAGGCGGGCCGACATCATCTTCTTCTTCTAGGGCCAGGGATCGCGCAAGGCGGTCGATCGGATGGCGGGCGTCATTTTCGCCGACTCCTTCGCGGCGACCAAGTCGGCCACTGAGAGTCGGATGCTCGATAGGCGGCGGGGTGGGATGTCTTTCCCCGCGAGGTGGAGGAGGAGGCGGGTCGCCTCGTCTCTCCATGCCTCGTGGACGGCCTTCTGCGTTGCGCTCGATGGTGATTCGTGTCCGGCTGCGGCTAGCAGCCGGCTCCTTCTCCTGTCTCGCACGGGCGCCACCCGCAGTCGGCGTTCGCGACGTCACGCCGTGCTCTCAGCAAGGGGGGCTTCCAGCTCGGACGCCGGCTTCGTGCTGTGCTGCGGCCACGTCGATCAGCTGCTGGATGCGTCTGGTCATGTAGGGGATCTCGTCAGCCCCCAGTCTGTTTAGCTCGTCAACGATCGACTGGGCGGCGCGTAGATTCTCGAGGGGTGTGGCGTAGACCGGGTGGTCCGCACCCAGCATGTTGGCGATCGCCGCGCCGCGTTTCTTGACGGCGCCGACTCGGCTTGGCCCTTCTGTAAGTGGCGTGCCGAAGGTGGCGCAGTTGACTTCGCACTGGTGGGCTTCCTCGAGGCATCTCATGGTGTTTATCTTCTGGCCCTCCGCAACGAGGGCAAGGCGGCGGGCCTCCAACACCTCATTGTCGGCATCGGCCGGGATGGGGACGGATAAGTCCTGCAGCACCGCTTGCAGGGCGTCGGGGGTGTTCTCGCCAGAAGCGGCTCTGTGGCTGATGACCAACACCTCGGTGACGGTGCTGCCGCCACTGTCAGCTCACGGGAGAGGGTCGTCGAAAATGATCACGTCGGTGGGGAAGGCGTCGAGCGACGCCATGTCGGAGTCGACAAGCATCGGGTCGGTGGAGCCGACCGACTCCAAGTCCGCGGTAGGCTCGCCGGAGACGTGGAGTTGGTCGAGGAGGCTGATGAGACGGCTCTCGAGGCAGCCGGTGCCCGCATCGGATGCGGGCTCGTCGGAGATGCAAACCTTGCCAAGGAGATCGGCGAGGCAGCTTGCCGCACAGGCGTCGTCGACGCTTTGCAGCGCGTCGGGGCAAGCGCCATCGGGCGTGCCGGGCTGGCTACGCTTGCGGGGGAGGAAGAGGGTTCCCGTCCAGAGCAGGTCTCCGGACGACGGTTCAACTGGCCCCACGGTGGGCGCCAAATGTCGGGTGGTAGGTGCGACATATGCCAACGGGTGGCTTATCATTGTGGGAGCTAGTAAGACATCGCCGGTGCCTGAAAACGGGATAAGGCGAAGACATGCACGCCGGCGAATCTTACCCAGGTTCGGGGCTCTCCGTGGAGATAACACCCCTAGTCCTTCTCGGCGGGGTCTCCGCATGATCACTAGATTAACAAGTAGCTACAAGAGGCTCCTTGAGCTGTTCAGTGGTAAGAGGAAGAAGGGCAAGGCTAGCTCTCTTCTCTCCCTATGGTGATGTCTAAGACTCTCTGAGATCAACCCTTTGCATGGGTGTCTCGGGGGGTTTATATAGGCCTACCCCCGGGGGTACAATGGTAATCCGGTTGGGTGCGGGCCCAGGCCATCAGTGTCTACGACCGCCGTCTTCTCCGCCGGCTTCTGGGACCCGCCGACTGGTGGGTCCCGCCGGCTATCGGCCTGTTGGTCGACAGGCCGGCCCCACCGCATGGGGGATCTTGTCGGGGGTTGGTTACTGTTGCCTCGCCTCTGATGACGAAGGCTTTGTCGAGGTAAGCATGGCTACAGTGCCGCCGCCTTGCGGGCTCCCACTATAGCCTTACCCCGTCTTGTTCGCTTAATGGTGCGTGCGCCCCGAGGGGGGGAGCAAGCCGGCTATTGGAAGCCGGCCCGGCCTTAGGCCGGTTGGGGGAGGCTGGGCCGCCTTCGGATGTCTCTCTGACCGAAGGGGCCCGCCGCCTGCGGGCCGTACTGGCAACCCGTCGTGGATGGCGTCATGATCCGCATGGCAACAGTGCCACGCCGGATAGGGGATGGCCGCCCCGTACGGCGTACTGTAGCCATGTATACACCGGGATTTGGGTGTGGCAGGGTTCGCTGGAGCCACGCCCCGTCCCGTCACCGTTATGGGGGGTGGACTTTAGGATGCGGCTGTCAGGACCCCGACTCAATGCCACATCGATCTAGCATGTAACACCTCATATCACTTTGCGGCCTCACGCACGGTATTCCCATGGGTGTCGTCTTACCTTTGCCCGGGACCGTTTGCGCCTTTTGGCACACGTATATGATAGTGTCGCTAGCATCCATATGATAAGGAGCCCGGGCTGACATGGCTAGTCGTAAACCCAAAGTGGCACTAACTTACAGGGACAGGCATCCGTGACCCAGCATCGAACGTGTCGGTCATCAGCGAGTGAATCCAGGCTGTAGCACTGGGCTAGCAGGACTCCGAAGAACCGGGCTGTAGTGGGCTAACAGGACTCCGGTATTCATCGCGTGACATTTCCCGAAGGGACAGACACAGGAACGAAGAAGGACACATGCCGGCCAGCCTAAGTGTTCCGGAGCAGTAGCAAGCTACCATGGCTCAGTGGAAACACTAGGAGACATTTCCCGGTAAGAGAGGCTACTAAGGATAAACAACTAGATAGTCAGATCCCACACATACCAAGCATTTCAACAACATACACACAATATGCTCGATATGTGCAGATACAACATGGCATCACAACATGACTCTACGACTCAAGTATTTATTCAATAGGCTCCGAGGAGCAAGATATGACAAACAGGGGTCTCACGACCCAACATTTAGAGCATACAAGTCAAAGCACAAGCGGAAGCTATCATGTCTGAGTACAGACATCTAGAAATGAAAAGGCTGAGAAGCCTGACTATCTACCAGATCCTGTCGGGGCACAAGATCGTAGCTGAGGTAACAAGCTAAACGTCGAAGTCCACGCGAAACTACTAGTGAGACCGAAGTCTCTCTGCAAAAACATAAAATAGGCAAACGTGAGTACAAATGTACCCAGCAAGACTTACATCAGAACTAAGTACATATGCATCATTATCAACAAAGGGGATGGTGGAGTTTAACTGCAGCAAGCCAGCTTTGACTCGGTGGCTAACCTGAACTACGACTGCAAGTAACTCTTTTGAGGTGGCGCACACGAGTCCACATATTCACCATCTCAATACACCACTATGGATCTGCTCCCGTCTCCCTACGAGAACGCCATCCATAGCACTCATGCTTATCTTGCGTGTTTTAGAGTATCCACTTTCACTTGTCTATGAACTGTACAAGGGGTCCAAGTTTCCATATCCGAGGAATCCGGCTATTCGAATAGATGATGTTACCCTGCAGGGGTGTACTTCTTCACACACGCTTTCGCCACTTATCGCCCTGTACACGTCATGTACCTCGGCAACCTTCAAGCGGAAGCCGGGCGAGGGAGTCGGCCACGACCTGACTAACCGAACAAGTCTCTAGTCCAGGTTTATCGCCTATTCGGGTTCCATCCGCAAGGAGATCCGGCCGGGGTGTCGCTTACGGCCCCAAACGATGTGTGCAGGGTTCCCAAGCCCACCAACCGGGTGCCACTTGGTACACCGTGCCACTGTGCCTAGTCTGTCCCAAGCCCACCTGTACCGTGTGCCACTTGGTAGACTACTAACACTACCTACAAACACCAGAAACTAGTTGCAACTCCTGGACAGAGATCAAGTTGATTAATAAGTCGAGAGAGCTTGGAGCGCCCGGAGCCCAATGTGTGGTAGTAACTGATCATGGATCACAAACACAGAACTCAGTTCCTGAGGACGGCTGCAATGAGACAACCCACCATGTACTCCTACATGGCCTCTCACCGCTACCTTTACCAAATCGTGTTCACACACTTAGTTCACCCATAGTAGGACATGTTCACACGCCTCTGATTCATCCCCGATGAATCAGACCTGACTCAACTCTAAGGAGTAGCAGGCATGACAAACAAGCATGAATGAGTAGGCACATCAGGGCTCAAACAACTCCTACTCATGCTAGTGGGTTTCATCTATTTACTGTGGCAATGACAGGTCATGCAAAGGATAAAGGGTTCAGCTACCGCAGCAAGGATCAAATATGTCGTTGTTGTCCTAATGCAGTAAAAGAGAGCAGGAGTGAGAGAGTGGGATTTTATCGGAATGAACAAGGGGGTTTTGCTTGCCTGGCACTTCTGAAGATATTATAGCTCTTCATCGGTGTCATCGATCACATCGTCGGTACACGTCTATCGAGAGGGGACAAATACCGGCAACACAGAAGGGAACGCAATCAATGCAATGCACAATATGATGCATGATCATGACATGGCAAAATGAATGTGTTTTGGGCTAATGCAACTAGCAACAGATTAAATGAAGTTGGTTTGAATACAAGATTCAAATTCAAACTCCATATGTGATTATTCAAATGCCATTTAATTGATTTGTGATAAACAGCAGCCATAAGTTGTTCTAACATGCATGAAAATGGTACAGATGGATTCCTTGAATTTTTCTGATAATTTTTCATATATAAATTATTTAATTTGGAGTTACGGTTAATTTTCTATGATTTATTGAAGTTTTAGCTATTTCTGGAATTTCCTGATTATTATAAAATAAACTAAATTCCAGAAAAGGAATATGGCGTCAGCATGACCTCACCCTGACGTCATCAGGTCAACAGGGCGGGTCCAGGTCAAACCTGACGTGTGGGGTCCACACGTCAGTGACACGGGTTAAACAGGGGGGTTTAGTTTAGTTTAATTAAAGATTAGGGCACTAGGGCCCACATGTCAGTGTCAGCAGGGGGTAATTAGTTTAACTAATCCGATTAGTGCTAATCCTAATTTAGTTAGTGGCCAGAGGCCCACACGTCAGTGACCCAGGGTCAAACTGGGCCCAGCAAGTCAACTGTCAACGGGGTCAACCCCACCGGCGACTTGACGCCGGCGAGGCCAACCGCAGCGGCGAGCCTCGGGTTTGCATCTCCGGCGACCAAACGGCCGGCGGAGGGCATCTACGTGACGCTGGTGGACTCGCGCGTCGAGTGGTGCAGGCGTTGGGTGCGGGGGTGGCCGGAGTTGTCGCCGGCGTCGACCTTGGCGGTCGCCGGAGCTCGGGTGAGCTCGGGGTCGACGCTACGGTGGCCGGGGAGACTCGTGCGGGGCACCTATGTGCTCCACGTGGCGCGGGAAGGGAGTTGAGCACGACGGCCGGACCGCTAGGTGGCCGGAGACTCGTCGGCGGCGGTCACAAGCGGCGGCGCGTACGGGCGAGCAAGGTGTGGCGGCTACGGCGCACGAGAGCGAGAACGGAGAGGGGGAAAAGGTTCGGTGGCTCACGGCGGTTGCAGCAGATGTCGAAGCGGGCTCGGGGAAGGCCGGACGGCGACGAGTCGACGATGGGGATCCACGGCGGCCGGCGATGAAGAAGAGACCGCTGACGGTGTTTTGGGGCGTCCGGCGTCGAGTGAGTCGACGGGGAGGATGAGGGCGTCGAGGCGGAGGCCATGGACACGTCGGCGAGGCGAGGGAGGGCCTGTGGCCGCGGTGGTTCTAGTCGGCGGCGATGGCTGCGTTTGGGTTTGGGCGAGAGAGAGGGAGCAGAGGAGAGAGGGGATGCAGCGGGGGAGGAAGAGGAGCGAGGGGACACGAGGCCTCGTCGTGGCGTCGCTAGGGAGGCCGGGGGGAAGCAGGAGGTGGCCGAGAAGCAGGAGGTGGCCGGGGCGCGTGGCCGCGCGCGCCGGGCGCGTGCCCGTCCTCCTGGCAGGGAGGAAGACGACAGGGGAGGGAGGCGGCGGTGGGCTGGGCCAGCGGGAGGAGCTGGGCCGGCTGGGCTGGACAGGTAAGCGCCAGGTAGGCTTCTGCTCTTTTATTTTTCTGTTCTGTTTATTTTTATTTAATTTATTTTGCCACTGTTTTGAATTTAAAATAATTCAAACAATGCCAAAAACTCCTCTGAATATTTTATATTGCTAGATGGACTTTTCCAAAAGCTTATAAAATATATCAGGGGTATTTGAAATTATATTCTAATTATATGAATATAACTCAAATTCAAATAGCTAATGAATTAAATCCAAAGTCCCAAAAATAATTCCTTAAAAATGTTCAATATTTTGGTTGGGACCAGAACCCTTACCAAAAATTATCAAACATTTAAGAAGAGCATTTTGGAGCAATGAATGAGATTTCTAGGGTTTTTGCCCCTCTTTTATTTAAGTTTTTGAGGCTTCCAAAATTCCCTCAGTTCAAATTTTCAGAATTTAAACATGATGCACACATGAGCTAGCCTAGAGCACTACCAGCAGCTAGGGATGTGACAGCGGCCTTCGGCCGCATACTTCTTGGAGTCAGCCCTTCGTGGGCCGCCTTCTGGGAGTCGGTCCTTCATGGGCCGGCCTCTTGGAGTCGGCCCGATCGTGGCGTCCTCCAAAGGTTGTTTTATGGCCGGGACGCCTTCCGCCAACCGTCCTAGGCGATAGCCGGTCGGAGGAAGGCGGCCCTGTGTCTCAGGTGCTTCGAGGTCTGATTGGCCCATTGTTTTTTCTGAGGGCCAAAGGGAGCCGGTTAGGCTACCCGTGGTCATTTACTCTAACACCAGCCAAGTGCGTTTTTGGTGTGCCAATAGGCAAGCTTTTGGGGTTTCTGGTTTCAAACAGAGGCATTGAGGCTAACCCGGAGAAGATCAAGGCAATCACTTCTTTGGCTAAACAGCATGCATCAATTTTAGCTTTGGCGGGTCGTATTGCTGCTTTAAGCCAGTTCATAAGCCGGTTAGGTGAGAATTCCATACCGCTGTACCAGATGATGAAGAAGATAGACGACTTCGTTTGGAGTGATGCTGCTAACGCTGCCTTTGAAGATTTGAAGAGACAGCTAGCTGAGCCACCGGTCCTTGCTGCTCCCATTGATAAGGAGCCATTATTGTTATATGTGGCTGCTAACACATGTGCCGTCAGTGTGGCCATTGTGGTGGAGCGCAAGGAGGCTGGTAAGGAACATCCGGTTCAACGGCCGGTTTACTACATCAGCGAGGTGCTTATTGAGTCCAAGCAAAGGTATCCACATTGGCAGAAGCTTGATTATGGGGTTTTCATGGCAAGTCGGAAGCTTAAGCAATATTTCCTGGGTCATCCCATCACTGTGGTCAGTTCTGCTCCTTTAGGAGATATCATTCAAAACAGAGAGGCCATAAGACGAGTCGCCAAGTGGGCCATTGAACTTGGGCCTCATGGTTTAAAGTATGTGCCATGCACTGCTATCAAGTCTCAAGCACTGGTGGACTTCATCAATGATTGGACAGAGCTGCAGATGCCTGAAGAGAAGCTGGAAAACACGTATTGGACTATTCACTTTGATGGGTCCAGGCAATTGGAGGGCTCGGGGGCTGGAGTTGTTTTAGCTTCCCCTCAAGGTGACAAATTTTGCTATGTGCTACGGTTGATGTTTCCCTGTACTAACAATGCAGCTGAGTATGAGGCCTTGCTCCATGGTCTTTGGATGGCTAAGGAGATGAGCTTAGGCCGGGTAAGATACTTCGGCGACTCAGATTTGGTGGCTCAACAAGTATCAGGCAAGTGGGATTCCAAGGATCCTCTCATGGCGGCTTACCGCCGTGAAGTTGATGCCATTGCTGGACACTTCAAGGGTTACCAAGTGGAGCACATTGAACGCAGAAAGAACGAGGTGGCTGACGCCTTAAGCCGGCTGGGGTCTCAGCATAAGCCAGTGCCGCCTAACACTTTCTTGGATATTCGGCATAACCCTTCCGTCAAGTTGCCTACAGAGGAAGACTTGGTTGTTCCTGACCCGGAAGCGCAGTTGGTGGCGGCTCTTCATGTCATCCCAGATTGGACCATACCGTATTTGGCTTACATGACCTGGGGTGAGTTGCCTGAGGATGAAACCTTGGCCAGGCAGATAATTCGGTGGTATAAGTCAATGACAATTGCCAATGGCGAGTTACAACATTGCAGTGTCACTAGGCGTTTCAGCATTGTGTTTCTCCTGAGGAAGGTCAAGAAATTCTTCGTGAGATTCATGAAGGAGATTGTCGCCATCATGCCGGTTCAATGTCCCTTGTGGCCAAGGCTTTTCTTCATGGATTTTATTGGCTGATGGCTCACACTGATGCGGAGGATCTGGTTAATAAATGTGACGGTTGTCAGAAGTTCTCAAGACGTGCTCACGTGCCGGCTCAAGAGTTGAGGATGATTCCAATTACTTGGCCGTTTGCAGTCTAGGGGCTTGACATGGTTGGGCCTTTTAAAAGGTCCAAATATAAAAAGACCCACCTCTTGGTGGCGGTTGACAAATTCACAAAGTGTGTTGAGGCAGAGCCAGTTAGTAAGTGTGATGCAGCCACGGCGGTTCAATTCATGAAAAAGGTGATCTTTCGTTTTGGCTTTCCACACAACATTATAACTAACAATGCTACTAATCTCTCCAAAGGCGCCATGGAGGAGTTTTGTCAATGTGAGCGTATTCGGCTTGATGTTTCCTCAGTAGCTCACCCCCAATCCAATGGTCAAGCTGAAAGAGCCAATTAGGAAATCTTGAAAGGCATCAAGCCCCGGCTTTTGGTTCCTTTGCAATGAACGCCGGGTTGTTGGGTCGAGGAGTTACCCTCTGTGATATGGAGCACCAATACCACTCCCAACAGGTCTACAGGTTATACACCTTTCTTCATGGTTTATGGAGCCGAGGCGGTTCTCCCTAGTGACATCCATCATGACTCGCCCCGTGTGGCGACTTAAGTTGATGCTGATAATGAACAAGTGCGTCAGGATGCACTCGACCTGTTTAGATGACAGGCGTGATTTGGCAGCAGCCCGCTTGGCGATTTACCAACAGGACCTGCATCGTTATCATAGCCGCCGGGTTAAGTCCAGAACCTTTCAGGAAGGTGACTTGGTGCTCCGGCTCATCCAGGATCAAACTGATGCACACAAATTATCGCCACCTTGGGAATGGCCCTTTGTGGTCAGCAAGAACTTGAACAATGGGTTATACTAGCTTATTGATGTCCGAGAGCACAAAGACTCACGTAAGTCGGAGGAGGACACCCGCTGGCCGTGGAATATCGCTCATCTGCGGCCTTACTACACTTCAGCCACCGGCTCTCATGATGTACATATTTCGACAATGTATATATTATGATAAGTAAATAAAGCGGGACCTCTGTCCTTTTCATCCTCAATGATCATATGTCTTCATTATCATCATTTCAAACGACAAATTGGGGGCTGATTGTATTCGAATCTAGCTTAACCCTCTTGGTCCGTCTTATGATCGTATTCGAATCTAGCCGTTAAACCTCATGATCACTAGGGGGCTTCCTGTTCAAATATAGGCCGTGTTCGAACCAAAGAAAACATAGCTGACGGTACCCTCTTGATCGGCACACTGCCAAACTCACTAGGGGGCTTCTTGATAGTATTCGAATCATAGCTTAACCCCTTTTGGGTCCGACTTTGATCGTACTCGAATCAGAGTCGTTAAAAAACTCTCAAGGTCATTTGGGGGCTTCCTGTCCAAACATAGGTCGTATTCGAACCAAAGAGAACATAGCTGTCGGTACCCTCTTGATCGAAGCAACGCCAAAGCCATTGGGGGCTAAATGATCGTATTCGAATCCTAGCTTAACCCCTTTGGAACGGTTTACTGATCGTATTCGAATCAGAAGCCTCAAATTTTTCTTTCTATTTGGCTTAAGTTGTTTTAACAACCTTTGGTTTTGGTTCGAGACTTTTTTGTTCAGATCTAAGTATAAGTGTGGTTCAAATTTAACTCGGCTTGGTTTTGGACGATAAGTCGCCAGCATATGATAATCATCATACATTTGGAAGTGTTGGTTTCAAAGGATTGGGTTATCACCCTTACTGTTCAGGTTACATAAACAGGCAGTGCAAATTCAACATCACAGGTATGATATTATAGTTGTGTTTCAAAGCTATAATTCATAACAGGCTTATCTGTGACTCTTTTTTCCATATTAATGGTAATATATAAAAATACTATGACCGGCCCTGCGGTAAGCCGCCAAGGTTTCTTGTGATCTATTTCTGTGTGCAGGACAATTCAAAGGCTTTCTTAGGCATAAGGAAAAAAGATGATAAGTATAATAGGGGTGAATATAAGATGGCGGCTTAAAAGTGTCGAGCACCAAAACATGCATGATGGCATGGCAAAGCAAAGTTATTTCTACCCTATTACATGACTCCCCGAGTCCAAATGATTAAGTTGTTTTTCAGCAGATTATAAATATGAGCCGCCCGGCGGGTCAATTCTCTTGTTGCCCTAAAGCTTCTGGATCAACCCTCTCCGCTCCTTCGCCCTGTTTCCTACCCTGGAAGGTTGATGATGACCAGTCAATGCCATTCAAAGCTTCAAATTCAGCCTCATCATCAATTAGTCTGGCCGGGTCAACTTCAGGGGCGAAGGTATGCTTACGGATTGGCGGGATCAGGCTGGTCACTTTATAATGCGGCGTTGGAATCCTCCGGTTCTCCGCGTCATAACTCGGCTGGTACTTGGTGAGATCCTCTTCATTAGCTATCAGGGTGGCCACGGGGCGTATCTCCTTCACACAAGTGGCGAAGTCTTCCTTTTCAAAGGGAGTGCCATCCTCCTTAAGGCTCGGATAACCAATGGCAATGTCGGCCGGGTCTAACTCCGGTAGCGAAGCTTTGGCCCAGCTTAAGGCAGCCATGGCTCTGGCTCTTGCAGGCGATCGTCTTAGTTCATTGAACCGCTGGGGCAGCATAGAACGCTTCCTTAATACATCTTCCAGGAGTGTGGGGACTTCATTTGACAGGGCCACTGTGGCTAAGGCATGTTGAGATCCGATGTAGAGTTGTTCCACCAGCGTGTAAACTGTCTTTAGCTTTATCAGCATGTCTTGGTTAAGGTTTGAACTCCTGGGGCCTGCATAACAATGCCAGGTGAGTTAATGACAATTTATATAATCATTAGAAAGATTCAAGTATTTAACACTTGCAGGGCGACTTACCAAAGATTGCTGAGACCATCTGAGATACATGGCGTTTTAAGCCAGATAATTCGACGGTCGCCTCTTCAAGAGCCGCCTCTACCTTCTCAGCTCGATGATCAAAGCAATATTTTCTTCAGCCCAGGCCTTTTTCTCCATTTCAAAGTCTTTTTTCAGTTTCTCTTGTTCAGCTACACTGAATTCAAATTTGGAGTTGGCTCTTTGGTTTCTGTCTCTTGTGCTTCCAGGTGGTTCTTCAAGTCAGACACTTCTTTTTGAAGTTGAGTGGTGGTGGCCTGTACAAATGCCGGGTTAAAATCATGACCGTTATCATACAATATTAAGTCCCAAGCCTTTTGCAAGCAACAACACTTGGCACTTGGGGCTAATGTCTACTGAAGAATTTTATTAAGTGGCGGTTAATGAGAGTAAGTCCCAAGCACCTTGCAAGCAAAAGTACTTGGCACTTGGGGGCTAATGCATATTGCTGTTAAAGTTCTACAAGTATTTTTATTCTATACAAGCATATGAAGGACCAGCTCAAACATGCTGATTAAACCGACCCTTGGGGACTATGGAGTAAGCCGGACTTCTTATATGTTTTGTCCAAATATATCACTAATCTTCATAATTTTGTTTCTAAGTCTACATCATATTCCTCATAAGCAATAGACTTGCAGGCTGGCATAAGTAAAGATAATTCAGTGAAGGGAAGAATTTATACCTCAAATTCTGGTGCATTTGCTTCACCATATCAACTTCGACGTCACGGCTGCTGTGCACTTGGCTAAGATAGCCAGAAAAAACTTCCCAAATACTCATGTGAGTATAATCAGCAACATCAAACCTGACTTTGTGGCGTTCCAGGTGCTCCTCCTTGGCAGAACACTTGGCCAGCACAATAGGTCTCCCCGGCTCTGTGTAATCGGTCTTGGTAATCTCAACATCGGTGTCTTGGGGATCGTCTGTCTTGGCCGGGCTAGAGACTTCTGGGTTTTCAGAGCCATCAGCGGTTTGCTCGGCAGGCGGGTCAGCGGTTGGTGTTGGCATGTCATGAGCTGTTTCAGGTGGCGGCTCATGAGCAGAGGCCTCAGGCGCGGCCGTCCCAAGTACCGGATCTTTAAAGGTAGGCTCTTCGGGCGGCTTATTCTTCTTCACCTTCTTGCTAGGCTTTGCTTTTCCGCTGCATAAAGTCAAAAGATCAGTACAAATATAAAGAATTGAAATGAATACAGGATAAGTCAATCATCATTACCCGGAGCAGTCTTGAAAGCTGGCAAGTTGGACTGCATTGAGTCGCCGGAGGAAGGTGAAGTTTCCTGATAATTTGAGTTAGAAGAGTTGAGTGGTTGACTAGTGAGACCCGCCAAAGGATAAAAGGGATTTAAAACCGAGGTGACCTCTTTCCAGCATTTCCTTGGGGTATTTGGTAAGCCGGAGGAGAGTTCTGCGTCTTTGCTGGTCTGGGTCTGCCTCCGGCTCTCATGAATCTATCGCTTCAAAAGAATTTGGGGATTTTGATAAGCTAAGGGATGTGAAAATCTTACTTTCCGGGTTACTCTTCGGATTTTTGCCTTGGCAAAGGCTCTGAGTCAGAGGAAATAATAGTTGCCTCTTCATCTACCCCATGACTCGTTCCCGTGTCATCCTGATCATAATCAGTATCAATAAGGTGATTAAAGAATGAGCCAAGAGAGTCAAGGGCTACCTCTGACTCAGAAGAGTCCTCCAGTTGAAACTGCTCAGAAGTGCTAGACTTCTTTCCTCTTTTCTTCGCGGCTTCTTTCCTGGCGGCTCTCTTGGCCTTCCTGGCTCTTTTTGCGGCCTCATGATCATATTTTGCCTTCCAAAATTTATAATCAGCCTGTGAAAATCTGTCGGTGGGAAATGACACCTATGGGATCACAAGAATCCCTACTACGGTTGCGGGGCACGGGGTTGTTAGAAGAGCAGGATTAGTAGTCGACACAGGGATCCTTTACCCAGGTTCGGGCAATGAGGATGCGTTAAACCCTAGTCCTGCTTGGTGGATGTATTGAGTGTTCTTGAGCTCTCAAACTAGCCAAGGGTGCTGCCTAGTTTGAAAGAGTCGAATCCCTTTTCCTGTATGCCATGGGCCTCCTTTTATAGGCGAAAGGGGCTGCCACAGTGGCACACAGGAGGTGGAAAGGCCTACAGTGTTGCGAGCTTATCGCCCGTATTACAGGACAAGATGCATTTAATGCATGGCTTAGGTGTCCCTCACTTTATCGGGGACGGGAGCGAGGCCCGTCCCATCCGTCGCCGCTCCTCTTCTCTTCGACATGCGCCCTGGCCAGCGACGCATGCGGTGCCATGTAGGCAGGCAAGCAGCGGAGGTGGCGCGGTGGTGGAGCCTCCCCGAAGATCTGCATGCCGCCACGCAGGTGCATGCTGAGTTGGCCTGGAAGCTGCGTGTTACCACGCAGGTGCCTCCCCAGCTGGTTGGGCTGGCAGCTGCATGCGAACGGCGGCGGGGAGTTTGTTGGTGCGGGCCTGGTAGTGGCCCCGCTGTCACCTCCGGCAAGGGTCTTGTCAGGTGGCCCGGCAAGAGTCTCGTCGGGTGGCCCGGCGAGGGTCTTGCCGTGGTGCGCTGGCGTCCCCGGCAAGGATCTTGCCGGGGGTCTTGTGGGTTCGTTCGGTAAGGATCTTGGTGAGGACTGTTGCTTTCCAATCACCATCTGATCTTGAGCATTCTATGTCTTCACAAAGATCTGCATGCCACCATGGAGGTGCCTCCCGAGCCTTGGTCCAACGTGGTTGCTGGCGTTGGAGACCGTGGCTCGAGGGTGGCCTGCTCCGCTGGTGTGGGCGAGCTGCCCCGGCAAGGGGCTTTCCGGGGCTGCGGAGGCTGCCCCCGGCAAGGGTCTTGTCGGGGCAACCTGCTTCGGCCGTCTGCACTTTGTGGCCTTGGTCCTTGATATCGCCTTCTTCGTCTTGAGCCTTCGGCTTCTCTGCGGCTTCCCCCCTCTGCCCTCCTATGCGTGGCCGTGGTGCGTGGCTCTGTCTGCCCGTGCACAAGTAAAGGGGTCAAAAGGAGATCCCCTACTTTTGTACACCGACAAGAGCCCCCGGGCCTGGGCCACACATAAGCGCGACACGTTGTTGGGCCAGGCCCAGAACGGTGCGCGGGCAGGCGGGGCGGATTTTACCGCGGTAACTGTTTTGTCCGCTACGCTTCCCCATGACTTGCATTAGACGCATGACGTGGGTGGCGTGCATGGGACGGTTCCTACACGCATGTGTCGCATCACAGTTAATGGGAAAGGAGGCGGCCCGCGCCTTCCCCTAAAAAGGAATAACCGCGGGTGCGCTGCTCACTTTACCCCCCACCCTCCTTGCGCCTCCTCCAATCACAGAACCACCGCCCCCTTTCTTCCTTCTTCTCGAGCCCCTCTGCTTCCATTGCCGATGTGCTTCCCCCATCCTCTGCTTTCTTGCTTCCCCCATTCGCCATGGCGCCCAAATCCACCAAAAGCAAAGGGGTGGCTAAGGACGTCGGGGCGACGGAGCAGCCGGAGAGCGAGCTGGTGGCGCGACGGGCGCAGTTCGGCTACTTCCCCTCGACGATCGACGTGTCCGAGCTCCAGGAGATGTACAAGGATCTGTGGGGGGTGAAGACGAGAGGAGAGAAGATGGGGCATCCAGCCACGCACGTCGTCCCTGCCAGCGTCGGGGCCTCCCCAAATCAGTACCCCTTCTTCGTCGACTACTTCTCCTATTGGCTCTGTCCCCCCTTTTCTGATTTCTTCAAGGATATCATGCACACCTACGGCTTTCGTCTTTTGGATTTCACCCCAAATGCCGTGGCGTGCATGGCTCTCTTCGCACACCTCTGCGAAGGCTTCGCCGAGGTGCACCCCCACATGGCGCTCTTCCGCCATTACTTCTCCCCTCGGATCCAAAAAGGGGGTGCCATCTCTGGCTGCGTCTCCTGGATCCCGAGGGCCAAGGGGGCGTACCCGGACGGCGCCATGAAGGAGAGGTGGGAACAATGGCGGGGCCGATGGTGCTGGATTGAGGAGAAGGACCTGCCAGTATTCTGCGCGGTTTGCCAGGAGCCGTCGGTCCGTGGAAGCGATTGGGGCGGCGTTGATGCCGACGACGCGAAGCTCACGATCACCACCACCATGATTCTTCGGCTGACACAGGCTGGGCTCACCCTCGAAACAATCGGGGCGGACTTCATCCGCCGTAGAATTACCCCTTTGCATGACAAGGGGAGGCCGGCCTAGCTCTTTGTGAATGCCGCCGACAACATGAGGCTCCGCCCGGCCTCAACAACAACCTGATGGTGCTGCAGCACGCCCACCTCTGTCAGCGGATCTTCCAGCTTGACGTTAATGACGAAGGTGAGGTGGAGCGGTCTGGCAAGCTTGGCAGGGCTGCCGGGAAGGCCGGCAAGGTCGTCAAGGAGCCTGTTTTCAAGTTGCCGGCGGGGATGGTCCCGCTGAGTAATAACTCTCGCCGGTCCGAGATCATCGCCATGATGCCGCTCTTCAACGCGCATGGCCCTTACCCGAACTGGGTCGAGCCGGACGAGCTCCAAGTGCAGGAGTTCTTCGACACCTTGCACGAGGTGTACGTCACCGCCGAGCCACAACTTATCCAGGTCACCTCTCCGGCGGAACTGGACTACATTGCTGCCAGGGTGGAGGAGGAGAGGCTTGTCGCGGAGGAGTCAAAGCTCATTAAGGAGGCCGGCAGCGCCGGCGGCGTGGCAGACAAGGCCGCGGCGGAGGCGGAGGAAGAGGAGCTTGCCCGGTGGGTGGCAGCCGCTGGGAAGGCCAGCGGCGCCGGCGTCGGGGCTCCCCTCATCGAGGACGC
This sequence comes from Triticum dicoccoides, assembly GCF_002162155.2. Taxonomy (NCBI): domain Eukaryota; kingdom Viridiplantae; phylum Streptophyta; class Magnoliopsida; order Poales; family Poaceae; genus Triticum; species Triticum dicoccoides. The sequence goes on along the minus strand of NC_041381.1, from coordinate 315,111,966 downwards.
AGCCGACGGGTTGTCGGAGGAGGAGGGCGAGGTGGATAAGACCGCGACCGTCGACCCTCCAATCGCCGGAAAAGGGCGGGTCCTGCGGCGAGCCGGTCCGCCCCGACCGGGCCGCACAGCTGCAGTGGGCCCAGGAGGTACCCGTGCGCCAGACGAGGGCGGTGACGACGAAGAATGCGGCGAAGGCCGTGGCATCGAAGAAGAAGGCATCCGCTTCTTTGTTGTCCAAGCGTGCCCGGATGCCATCGCCTCCCCCTTCGCCGGCAAACATCGGCGCGGGGATTGCATTTGACTTCGGGCACCTTAGCCCGGAGAGGAAGAGGAAGACAGCAGAGGAGGAGGAGGAGGAGGAGGAAGAGTAAGCTCTGCTTTCTCCCTGCCCTCTCTTTTCTTTTCCTCCAATGGTGCCGCCCATTCTGACTTACCCTGTATTGCAGGGACTTGGAGACGCTGGCCCAGAGGGTGAAGAGGGCTAGGATTTCAGCGAGTGGCCAGCCCCCGACAGGCACCTCCAGCACGCCAATGGTGGTGTTGAGCAGCCCGGACAGCAGCGCCCAGCCCAGCCCCCAGCGTGAGTCCATCACCCATTCCTTTGTCAACGTGCGCGATGCACGACGCTTTGGTACTGACCCTGCCGCGGATGTAGGAGGGGAGCAACACCAAGGGGAGCCGCAGAGGGCTTCTCCCATTGTGCTGCCCTTGTCGACCACGCCGCCCCGAAGGGCGTCCCCGGCAAGGGCACCAAGCGCCGAGGCCATGCACACGGAGGAGGAGGAGGAGAACCCGGGCGCCGATGGCTTCTCCTCGGCGCCAAACCTTGGCGGAGAAGGGACTTCTGCCTCTCAGCCTGGCATGGGTAAGCCTCTCGTCCTTTATTTCTGCTCGCTTTCTTTCTTTCCTTTTTACTAGCTTTGATCTTGGCTCCGTCCTGCCCCTTCTTGGCATCCAGACCCCTCCTCGTTGGACTCGGATGACATCGACACTGTCATCAAGGACGTTGTCGCGGATGCCGCGGCGCAGGCCGAGAAGATCGCTGCCGAGGAGAGCGCCGAGGGCGCTGCTGAGGATGCCACCAAGGAGCCTGCCGAAGAGCCCGACAAGGAACCTGCCAAGGAAGTTGGCAAGGGCGCTGCCGAGGAGGTGGTGTTTGACGACCTACCCTCCTCCTCCGCTGTCTCCGGCTCCGGCAGGTACTTGAGGGTGAGCGACGACCTCTTCGTCCACCTCCTAGGTGCGTCGAGCACCAGGGCTCCCCTCAAGGGGGAGGTGTTCGACAAGGAGGTGCTTGCTGCTGCTGGGTTCGAGGTCGTTGACGAGCCAGGCATCGGTGGTGACGGCTCCCAGGAGGAGCGGCTACTCCAAGCCATGGGCGCCAGCTTCCGGAAGCTTCAGGCGCTCCATCGCGCCTGTCTGGACAAGGTCAAGTCCAGGACGGCGGTGGTGGAGAAGGCGGAGGCGGAGTTCGAGGGGCGCGTCACCGAGGTGCAAGACTGGTTCCGCAAGGCTCAGGACGAGCTAAAGGCCGCCTAGGGCGAGCTGGCCAAGCGCAACGTGGAGCTCACCCTGAAGCTAGATGACGTCGAGAAGGCCCAGGAGACGGCAAAGAAATTGGCCGATGAAGCCGCGACCGTCCAGACCCAGCGTGAGGCCGCACTGAACTCCCATGAGGAGGATCTCGCCGAGCGCGAGGAGAAGATTGCCGCCACGCTCCACGGCAAAGATGAGGAGGTGGACAAGCTCGTCGCGTGGCGGACCCAAGAGGTTGAGTAGAGTCATCAGGAGGCACTCAATGCCAATGCTCTGGTCCATGCCGGCAAGGTGAAGGAGCTGGAGGACCATGCTTTGAAGCTGTCCACGGAGAAGGACACGCTCAACGGCGCCCTGGTAGAGGCGCATGGCGCATACGTTAGCAAGGCCGGAGAACTCTCCGAAGCCAACAACTCCATCAGAGACCTCAAGCAGAAGCTGGGGGATATCGAGAAGATGCTGTCGGAGGCCCAAGCCCGAGAGGGGATCATGACCAAGGAGCTGGAGACCGAGATGCAGCTGCGGATGAATGAGACCGCCAACCTCAAGGACCGCTTGGTGGGCGAGAAGCGTTGGCTTGAACGCCTCGTCGTTGTCGCGGAATCGGCCGCCACGCAGATGGGCAGCATGGGGATGTCGAACATGAGGTACGCCCCGGAAGCAAGCCGGAGCCCCAGAGCCAATCTGACCTTGTACATTGAGAAGGTCATCGACGCTCTGGAGCGGCTTCACTCTGACCGGACAGCCTCCCTGGCCGAGGAGTCCCGGATGCTTTGCCGGGGTGTCATGACCAGGGTGCTTGCCAAGATAGCTCACTGGCATCCTGACCTCGACATCGAAGCTGTGCTGAAGAGCTTGCCGGAGGATGCTGACATCGCAGCGCTCAATGAGCGTATCAAGCCACACCTCAGCCGCATCGACAAAATCAAGAGGTTGGAGGGCCAGCGCCGAGACTAGGCACCCCGTTTCGCACCGCCGCTGCAAGTTCATGACCAAGACAGTTGCTATCTTTAGTTAGAACCTCAGTGGCAATTTTATGTAATATAACTCTGCAGTACTCTTGACATTATTCATGTTATTCCTGTTCAATTTTCCCTTGTATGTCCACCCTACGCTAACTGTGTAGGCTCGCCAGTGCGTAAACCCAGGGTGGCATCTTGAGGACGGATCCTCATTAGCCTGCCGGGTGTGCTTGCTGCCGGGCAAACCACCTCACAGCCCTCAACGCGGCCACTTGATCTGTCGAGTTTGACTCGAGTCAGAGTTGAGGGTGTTGCTGATGGCGGAAGGCTACCCTGCCGCTCTCGACGCGGCCACTTGAACTGTTGAGCGGACTCAAAATAGAACAAAGGCGTTGCCAACCACGGGAGGGCCCCTCCACGTACAGGATCTCCATACATAGGCAAAATCTCCGAGGATGATAACCTCATATTAAGGAGAAGAGTTTAAAGGTTGGCATGACTTAGCTTTTTCATCGCCGCCCTGGCATCCCTGGCGCTCGCAGGCAGCGCCGCCCTCTTGGCCGCCTTCTCCGCGGGAGTTGTGGTGACGAAGAACTGCCAGGCCAACTACCAGACCGGATTCTCACAATTGCGCCCCCTACCTAGCGCGCCAAAGCTGTCAGTGGGAAACGACACCTATGGGATCACAAGAATCCCTACTACGGTTGCGGGGCGCGGGGTTGTGACAAGAGCAGGATTAGTAGTTGACACAGGGATCGTTTACCCAGGTTCGGGCCGCGAGGATGCGTAAAACCCTAGTCCTGCTTGGTGGATGTATTGAGTGTTCTTGAGCTCTCGAGCTAGCCATGGGTGCTGCCTGGTTCGAAAGAGCCGAATCCCTTTTCCTGTATGCCATGGGCCTCCTTTTATAGGCGAAAGGGGCTACCACAGTGGCACATAGGAGGTGGAAAGGCCTACAGTGTTGCGAGCTTATATCCCGTATTACAGGACAAGATGCATTTAATGCATGGCTTAGGTGTCCCTCACTTTATCGGGGACGGGAGTGAGGCCCGTCCCGTCCGTCGCTGCTCCTCCTCGCGGATGCGCTGCCCCAACTCTTCTTCCGCTGCACGGCACTGCGCGTCTAGTGGTAACGAATTGTGATCCATCTCCCGTAGCATGTTCTTGGTTGTTAATCGCATAGGAAATTTTAATTTGCAGTCAACGCACCCTACCGTAGAACCCAACACTGCTTTGTGGTGGATTTGCCTCGTGGGATGAGGATGAACTAGTACAGAGGAGAACAACCTCAGGAGGTGTGTTCTTGAGCTCAAGTGAGCTGGTGAGAGTGGAATGGTTTCTATCGATTTGATCTGTCGCCCCACCCGCCCATAGTGGTGGCTAGGTCCTATTTATAGTGGCCTTGGTCCTCTTCCCAAATGAAGGCGGGAAGGGATCCCTCAACAACCAAATTTGAAGGGAGACAACTAGTACATCTTATGCTGATGAAAGTTGTCTTCTCCTGCAAAAGCTTCTGGTCGTGACGTCACGGTGGGCTCGGCGATGACGTCCGTCCTGCCGTCCAGGTGGTGTTGGTCTTGTTGCACAGGAATGGAAACCTTTGGCTACTTCCTCGGGAATCCATGCCTGCTGCCTGCCTCCTTTGCACCAAAGCGGAAACTGGCACACTACACCCACTGGCGCCCGCCTGGCCTTGGTCGTCATGGCTCACGTCATCCGAACCTCATGAGGTGAGCCTTGCATAGAAATATCCGCTCCTTGGGAGCCAGCCTGAGGAGGCTGCTCCCCTTGGAGCTCTTGGTGTCGCCCGCCTCGTGAGGCTTGGCCCCTCATGAGGGTCTTGAGTTGTGAAAGAACAAGTGCTCCCTGGGTGATTTTGGTAATTAATGTCAACATATCTCTTGTTGGACTAATACTTTTACCTAGTATGTTTCAGGTAAATTCAACAATGGAGTGGCATGGACTAGAGGATGTGGAACCCATTCAAGATGCTAAGGACAAAGGATTGGCTCAAGCTCAAAGCACAAGACTCTACATTTTACCTTTAGTGATCCAAGATCACATTGAGTCCATAGGAAAGCCAATACTATTAAGAGGTGGGATGAGGTCTTGCTTAATGGCTTGCTTGCTAAAAGTGCTTAGTGATATGCTCCAAAGCCCTCAACTACTTTCTCACATCCACATATGTGCCAAACCAGAAGTCAAACTCGGCCCCACCGATTCTTTCTATCCGGCGCCACCGAGTTCACATGACATAGCCACTGCCACAAACCCTAATCTTTTCGGTCTCACCGACAGGGATCTCGGTCTCACCAAGATGGGATTGTAATCTCTCTGATGCCCTTCGTAACATTTCGGTAAAACCGTGATAAGCGATCGGTCCCACCAAGATTGCAATGCAAACTCTCTATTTCCCTTTCGTACTGTTTTGGTTAAACCGAGATTAGCGAATCGGTCCTACCGAGTTTGCCTGACCAACTCTCTGTGTGTCTATTACCAAAATCGGTCTCACCGAGTTTGTGTAATTGGTCTCACCAAGATTATGTTATGCCCTAACCCTAACCATATCGGTCCCACCGAGTTGACATGTCGGTCCCACCGAAATTCCTAACGGTCACATTATTTACTAAATCGGTCTGACCGAGTTTCATGATTCGGTCCCACCGAGTTTGGTAGTTGTGTGTAATTGTTAGATTTTGTGTGGAGGCTATAAATACCCCTCCACCCACTCTTCATTCATGGAGAGAGCCATCAGAACATGCCTACACTTCCAACATACATTTTCTGAGAGAGAACCACCTACACTTGTGTTGAGGTCAAGATATTCCATTCCTACCACATAAATCTTGATCTCTAGCCTTCCCCAAGTTGCTTTCCACTCAAATCTTCTTTCCACCAAATCCAAATCCTGTGAAAGAGAGTTGAGTGTTAGGGAGACTATCATTTGAAGCACAAGAGCAAGGAGTTCATCATCAACACACCATTTGTTACTTCTTGGAGAGTGGTGTCTCCTAGATTGGCTAGGTGTCACTTGGGAGCCTTCGTCAAGATTGTGGAGTTGAACCAAGGAGTTTGTAAGGGCAAGGAGGTCGCCTACTTCGTGAAGATCTACCCTAGTGAGGCAAGTCCTTCGTGGGCGACGGCCATGGTGGGATAGACAAGGTTGCTTCTTCGTGGACCCTTTGTGGGTGGAGCCCTCCGTGGACTCGCGCAACCGTTACCCTTCATGGGTTGAAGTCTCCATCAATGTGGATGTATGATAGCACCACCTATCGGAACCACGGATAAAAAATCTCTGTGTCTCCAAATTGCGTTTGCACACTCCAATCCCATCCCTTTACATTCTTGCAAATTGCATGCTTTAGTTTCCGCTGCTCATATACTCTTGTCATGCTTGCTTGATATGTATTGTGAATGTTAAACTCATGCCACAACTCCACTCCAACTTAAAGAAATTAAAAACTGTAACTTTTCTTGCTTAGTGTCTATTCACCCCCCTCTAGACACCTCTTCACGATCCTTTCAATTGGTATCAGAGCTTTGGTTTCCATTGCTTTGGTTTAAACACCATTGGAGGAAGATGGATGAGTCAACTTTGGGGAGTCTTAGACATAGAGTGCCTATACTTGATGGAGAGTATTTTCATGAGTGGAAAAATGAGATGCTTGTCATTTTGAATGAATATCAATTGAACAAGTACATTACTAGCCCTTGTGCACCTCATGTTGATCCTATGCATCCTACTCTTGATGAGTCAATTGACATGATTCGCAATCTTAGAACTGTTAATCTTATCACTAGAGGATTGCCTAGAAACTTGATTGGATGTTTGCCTACTATTGATTGCGCCTACACTATATGGAAATTTCTTGAGGACCGCTTTCCAAACTATTCCTTGCAAAATCTAGATGAAATTCTCCATAAGTCTATTGCCTTGAGTAAGATGAATTCCAATGATCCTAAGTTTGGTGATTGTCTATTTGAGCTTACAAATCTTATGCGTGCCAAAGGAGATGTTGGAATTATTAGCGATATTATTTCCGAAGCTATTAGTGTTCATAAAGAAGATCATTGTCAAACACATTCTAATGAATCACCCTCTCTAGGAATTGATCCATCACATGACGATGTTGAACATGGATACTATGATGAGGATGATGATATTGACTTTGATCTTGATGATGCAATGAGACACTTTGGTCTTATGGCAAATCTTTGGGGATACATGGCAGGAGGAAAGGAATGGGTTCTTGATAGTGGATGTATCGATCACATGACCGGAGATAAAGATATGTTTCGTTAGCTTGCTGAAAACGACGGCCCTCGAAAGTATGTCACTTTTGGTGATAACTCAAAGGGTAATGTGGTTGGCCTCGGTAAGGTGGCCATCCCACATGATAGCTACATAGAAAATGTCATGCTCGTTGAATCTCTTGGTTACAATTTACTTTCAGTATCTAAACTTGCTGATTCCGGTTTCAGTGTCCTATTTACTGAAGTAGATTGCCAAGTGTTTCATAGAGATAATCATAAAATGGTCTTTACCGGTATACGTAGAGGTGATCTTTACATTGTTGATTTCACTAAAAAGGCTCAACCTAGAACTTGCTTAATTGCTATATCCTCTAAAGGCTGGTTATGGCATAGACGATTAGGTCATGTGGGCATGCGAAACCTTGACAATCTTATTAAAGGAAATCATATCCTTGGTGTTAACGATGTCATATTTGATAAGGATAGACTTTGCAGCGCTTGTCAAGTAGGTAAACAGGTTGGAGGAAGGCATCCCGTGAAGAACATCATAACCACAAGGAGGCCGCTCGAGCTACTTCACATGGATCTTTTTGGTCCCAACACTTACAAAAGCCTCGGTGGAAATTCTTTTGGTCTAGTCATAGTCGATGATTTTTCAAGATTTACGTGGGTGTTCTTTCTCGATGATAAATCGCAGGTCCAAAAGATCTTCAAAAACTTTGCGAGGAAGACCCAAAATCAATTTGAAGTGAAGATCAAGAAGGTTCGCAGCGACAATGGAACGGAGTTCAAGAACGCAAATGTGGACACCTTTCTTGACAAAGAAGGGATTTCACATGAGTTCTCGGCTATGTACACACCTCAACAAAATGGAGTTGCTGAGAGGAAGAACCGGAAGCTCATTGAAATGGCAAGAATGATGCTTGATGAGTACAAGATGCTGAAGCACTTTTGGGCGGTAGCGGTTGAGATAGCTTGCCATGCAACAAATCGCTTGTATCTTCACAAGCTACTCGGCAAGACGGCATACGAGTTCCTCACCGGTAACAAACCCCAAGTTGGATACTTCCGAGTATTCGGCTCAAAGTGCTACATTCTTGATAAGCATCGTCGTTCTAAATTTGCTCCTAAGTCTCATGAAGGTTTCCTACTTGGCTATGGCTCAAACTCTCACACTTACCGTGTCTACAATAATTTCACCCGAAAGGTTGAAGAGACGGTAGATGTGAAGTTTGATGAATCTAACGGCTCGCAAGTAGAGCAATTGCCAATTGATGTAGGAGGCAAAGACCCTTCAGAAACAATCCAAGACTTGTCTATTGGCCAGATTCGTCCAACGGAGGTGAAGGAGAGTACCTCGTCCGTCCAAGTGGAAGCTTCTACCTCATGACAAGGTGAACCAAGAGTTGATACGGAAGCATCCACAAGTGGGACACACCAAGATGAAGAAAACGAGGAAGTACACCAAGATGAACATCAACAACCTCCTTCTCCGCAATGACAAGAGAACAACAACATCAACAATGAAGAAGGCCAAGAAGAAGAACAAGATGAAGAAGATGTTCCACCAAGATCCAAGCAAAAGCTTTCAGAGTTCGAGCAAGAGTTGCTAAAGACCATCCCGTCGAGCAAATCTACAATGATATCCAAACTGGGAGAATCACTCGCTCTAAAACTCGTTTGGCTAACTTTTGTGAACATTATTCATTCATCTCTAGCATTGAACCTATGAAGGTTGAAGAAGCATTGGAAGATCCGGATTGGATAAACGCCATGCATGAAGAGCTACACAACTTTGAGAGAAGCCAAGTTTGGACATTTGTTGAGAAGCCTGACGACAACCACAACATCATTAGTACCAAATGGATGTTTCGCAATAAGCAAGATGAAGATGGACAAGTGGTTCACAACAAAGCACGTCTCGTCGCCCAAGGCTACACCCAAGTCGAAGGTATGGACTATGGTGAGACATATGCCCCCATTGCTAGACTTGAGTCCATTCGCATCTTACTTGCCTATGCTAATCACCATGATATAACCTTGTACCAAATGGACATTAAAAGTGCTTTTCTAAATTGTGAAATAGAGGAGGAAGTTTATGTTAAGCAACCTCCCCGCTTTGTCAATCCTAAGAAACCTAATCATGTTTACAAACTTCACAAAGCTCTTTATGGTCTTAAACAAGCTCCTAGAGCATGGTATAAATGCTTGACCAAGTTCCTTATTAAAAAAGGATTTGAAATTGGAAAAATTGATTCTACTCTTTTTACTAAAAGGGTCAATGGAGAACTATTTGTGTGCCAAATCTATGTTGATGATATTATATTTGGTTCGACTAACCCTCACTTTAGTGAGAAGTATGGAAAGCTAATGTCGGAGAAGTTATAGATGTCTATAATGAGTGAACTCAAATTCTTTCTCGGTTTGCAAATCAAGCAAACTAAGGAAGGTATCTTTGTCTCTCAAACAAAGTACACCAAGGACTTATTCAAGAAGTTCAATATGCAAGAATGCAAAGGTATGACTACACCCATGCCTACTAGTGGACATCTTGATTTGACCAAAGATGGTGAACCGGTTGATCAAAAGGTTTACCGCTCCATGATTGGTTCATGGTTATATCTATGTGCCTCTCGTCCCGATATTATGCTAAGTGTGTGCATGTGTGCGCTATATCAAGCGGCCCCGAAAGAATGTCATCTTAAGGCTGTGAAAAGGATAGTGAGATACTTAATCCATACACCAAACTTTGGCATTTGGTATCCAAAGAGGGCCTCTTTTAATCTCGTTGGCTACTCCGACTTGGACTATGCCGGTGACAAGGTTGATAGAAAGTCCACTTCGGGTACTTGTCAATTTCTTGGTAGATCTCTTGTTTCTTGGTCCTCCAAGAACAAAACTCGGTATCCTTATCCACAGCCGAAGCAGAATACATTGCCGCTGGTTCATGTTGTGCTCAATTACTTTGGATGACCGAAACTCTTAAAGATTATTGGATATATGTGAAACATGTTCCATTGCTCTATGACAATGAAATTGCTATCAAGATTGCTCACAATCCTATGCAACACTCTCGAACTAAGCATATTGAAGTTCGTCATCATTTCATTCGAGATCACATTGCTAAGGGTGATATTAACCTTAAGCATGTTTGTACCGACAAGCAATTGGCGGATATATTCACTAAACCACTTGATGAGAAAGTGTTTTGCGGGTTGAGAGGTGAATTGAACATCATTGATGCTTCAAACTTGGAGTAGGAACTCCATTTGGATACATGCAAGACATGAGCCTATGACTAATCCTTGTTATTTATCTTATGATGACAATCTTATGTCTTGGATATATTTGCACCTTGCATGTTATCTAACCCTTGTAGGTACTTGGATGAATCTAAATCTATGAGATTGCAATCACTCACATCTTGAGCAATCTCTACATCACCAAGTCTCTACACAATGGTGGTTGAAGACAAGGAAGCACGAAACCCTTCAAACATATCCTTTGAAAAATTCTTCATTGAGTTTCATGATTGTCATTTTGGATACACAAGTGCTCTTCCTTGCAAAAACTAACCCATATAGGTAGATGAACTCAAATTACAAGTGGTGCTCCCAACTCTTGATGAGCTACATCAACCTTGAGCAACCCACACAAGTTCAACTACATGATCACGATCAACACCACCACCCAAGGTATGTTATTCCATCTTAGAGAAGCTTTACTCCAAGTCATGAGTCAAAGCAACTCAACAAGATGTGAATACATCAAAATGCTTAAACAAAAAATGGTAACCCCATTTTGAGCTTAAACAATGCGTATGACCCATGATCAAGTGATCTCACTTGACTCCTAAGTCAATATACTCTAACATAGGTGACTTTGTCGCCCACCAATTCTAGATGAAGTTCTCTTGTGTTCTTTTCTGTGCTCTTGCATTTGTCTCATGCATATTTGTTTCCCCTTTCAAAAAAACTTCATCTAGATATCTTCTCTGTTCTGCATTCCCTGCATCCAATTCCATGCAAATCATTGTGAAATCTTACTTGTCTAGTGAGTTGAGGTGACAAGTGTTTCTCTGTGATGAACTCGGTCACACCGGTATGTTGCCTTTGGTCCAACCGAAATCCTTTGGTGCAACCGAAGCACACAACTTAGTGCCACCGATTTCACTACAGGAAAGACAGCTTGCCACTTGTTCCTGCATTCTTTTTGATCCAGCTCCACTCAGTGATTCTTGTGCTCTACCAGCATCACATCGACTTGCTGCTTTGTACTGTGACTCCAGGACCAAACCCATTTGTAACAAAAATCCAGAAGAACCCTTCATGGAAATGATGTCAAAGAGGTAGAGAGAGCTCACATCAAAGCTTAATCATTTCTATAGGGGCAGAATACTCAGAGAGAGAGAGAGAGAGACCCCAGATGCTTGGTGTTCAAGAGGAGAGAAGTCACATGTCTTTAAGACGGGAAAGACATGTTCATATTTGATTGTTTGCATTAGCTCTATTTTTCTTCTTTGCTCTGAGTTTTTGTTCCCTATCTTCTCCCAATATCCCATGCCAGATTCAGGGGGAGCAAGACATCTAAGGGATGGAAATCCTTGAATTCATTGCACATCTTTACCTTTGGGGACATGTCTATATCCAATGGGGTACTTAGTACTCACTCTCTACATGTCATCCCAGTCTTGGTACTCTTGTGGTTTCTTTTGTTTGCTCTGACTAGTAGGTGTATCTGTCTTATCTAACCTTGTTTACGCAGGTTCATTCCTTCCTAAGCCAACTCAAGACCACAAGGTAAGTATATGCATCACAGTCATGTATATGAGGATTTCTAGCTGATGTACATACTGTTTGCAAGAAGGACTCATGAGCATGAAGGTACATTTCCTATACTCACACCATTTGCTCTGATGCATATAGCCAAGATACATGTAACACATCTCTTACTCTGTCATGTTTATGCATTCACATGCTCCTATATTTCATATTCACATGATTGCATACATGTAGGGGGAGCCTATGCATGTTACATGTCTTTCCAAAGCTTTACTTGTTACTCGCTATATCTTTATCTAAAGCTTTGATGTATGTTGTCATCATTACCAAAAGGGGGAGATTGAAAGCACAAGTGCTCCCTGGGTGATTTTGGTAATTAATGTCATCATATCTCTTGTTGGACTAATACTTTTACCTAGTATGTTTCAGATAAGTTCAACAATGGAGTGGCATGGACTAGAGGATGTGGAACCCCTTCAAGATGCTAAGGAAAAAGGATTGGCTCAAGCTCAAAGCACAAGACTCTACATTTTACCTTTAGTGATCCAAGATCACATTGAATCCATAGGAAAGCCGATACTATTAAGAGGGGATGAGGTGTTGCTTAATGGCTTGCTTGCTCAAAGTGCTTAGTGATATGCTCCAAAGCCCTCAACTACTTTCTGACATCCACATATGTCCCAAACCAAAAGTCAAACTCGGCCCCACCGATTCTTTTTATCCGGCGCCACCGAGTTCAGATGACATAGCCACTGCCACAAACCCTAGTCTTTTCGATCTCACCGATAGGGATCTCGGTCTCACCGAGATGGGATTGTAATCTCTCAATTGCCCTTCGTAACATTTTGGTGAAATCGAGATAAGCGATCGGTCCCGCTATGCAATGCAAACTCTCTGTTTCCCTTTCGTACCATTTCGGTCAAACCGAGATGAGCGAGTCGATCCTACCGAGTTTGCCTGACCAACTCTATGTGTGTCTATTACCAAAATCGGTCTCACCGAGTTTGTGTAATCGGTCTCACCGAGTTTGTGTAATCGGTATCACCGAGATTACGTTATGCCCTAACCCTGACCATATCGGTCCCATCGAGTTGACATGTCGGTCCCGCCGAAATTCCTAACGATCACATTATTTACTAAATCGGTCTAACCAAGTTTCACGATTCGGTCCCACCGAGTTTGGTAAGTTGTGTGTAATAGTTAGATTTTTTGTGGAGGCTATATATATCCCTCCACCCACTCTTCATTCGTGGAGAGAGCCATCAGAACATGCCTACACTTCCAACATACATTTTCTAAGAGAGAACCACCTACACTTGTGTTGAGGTCAAGTTATTCCATTCCTACCACATAAATCTTGATCTCTAGCCTTCCCCAAGTTGCTTTACACACAAATCTTCTTTCCACCAAATCCAAATCCTATGCGAGAGAGTTGAGTGTTGGGGAGACTATCATTTGAAGCACAAGAACAAGGAGTTCATCATCAACACACCATTTGTTACTTCTTGGAGAGTGGTGTCTCCTAGATTGGCTAGGTGTGACTTGGGAGCCTCCATAAAGATTGTGGAGTTGAACCAAGGAGTTTTTAAGGGCAAGGAGATTGCCTACTTCGTGAAGATCTACCCTAGGGAGGCAAGTCCTTCGTGGGCGACGGCCATGGTAGGATAGACAAGGTTGCTTCTTCGTGGACCCTTCGTGGGTGGAGCCCTCCGTGGACTTGCACAACCGTTACCCTTCGTGGGTTGAAGTCTCAATCAACGAGGATGTACGATAGCACCACCTATCGGAACCACGGATAAAAAATCTCCGTGTCTCCAAATTGCGTTTGCACACTCCAATCCCATCCCTTTACATTCTTGCAAATTGCATGCTTTAATTTCCGCTGCTCATATACTCTTGTCATGCTTGCTTGATATGTATTTTGAATGTTAAACTCGTGCCACAACTCCACTCCAACTTAAAGAAATTAAAAACTGTAACTTTTCTTGCTTAGTGTCTATTCACCCCCCTCTAGACACCTCTTCTCGATCCTTTCAAGTTGTCGATGTCGAAGCTAGGCCATACCAGGCCATCGATGGACCCACGTCGTGGGCCGCGGGTAGGCAAGTCTGAGTACCCCCATTCCCAGCCTGCTGAGCCGTGGACCCACGCCGAGCGTAGATCACGTGAATTCGTGGTGTGGGCAGCAATGCCACTCGCCTTGTGGATCCGGCTCGCGAGGTTCTTCGCCCACGAGCTGCCGCCGAGGGGGCCACTTGAGTTGTGGCTGCAGCACGCCGGGTGTTGCGGCCTGGCCTCCGGGTTTGATGACGAGGTGCCCCCTGGCGATGTCTTCATGACCCGTGAATGGGGCGAGGTCGCTCGAGCCTGCCGCGCAGAGGGGGCCCTCGCAATCCACTTCGAATACGATGACACCTCCACCCTGTTCTTCAAGGTCTTCGACGAGGAGGGCCGATGACTGGAGTGCTTCCCTGGAGGAAGCAGCTTGCGGGACGCTGCCATGGGTGTTGGGCCCGTCCCCGCCCCCACCGGCTTCTCCGCCACCAGCAGCGACGACTCCTGGGAATCCAGCTGTCCGTGTCAAAATCGACAGATCTCGGGGGGGGTCCAGAACTGTGCGTTTAAGGATCAAAGGTAACAGGAGGTAGGGGACACGATGTTTACCCAGGTTCGGGCCCTCTTAATGGAGGTAATACCCTACTTCCTTCACTAATGGAATCAGCTTCTTTGCCGTCCGCCATGGCGGATGGCAAAGGCATGGATCCCGGACGGCAAAGTCCTTTGCCGTCAGCCAGCAGATGGCAAACCGTCCGGCTGAACACATGCCAGCAAAGGCCTTCTTTGCCGTCCACTTCGTAGAAACGGATGGCAAAGGATTGTGCCGTCAGCCATCCAAGGCCAGCGGACGGCAACGACGATGGACGACAGCGGTGTGAGGTGAGAGCCGTTAGGGGTTAACGACATTGTTTGTCGTCCGCCAGCTGACGGCAAAGAGGCAAAGCTCTTTGCCGTCCGCTAACGGACGGCAAAGAGCTTAGCTAGGGCACCACTGGGGTGCTGCCACGTGGCTAGCTATGCCGTCAGCCAGCAGACGGCATAGATGGCCCTGTTGCCAGGCCTATTTGGTCACTTTGCCATCCGCTTGCAGACGGCAAAATGACCAAATAGGCAGCCAGTGTTGCCAGTTTGCACAGGTGAGTGCCATGTGTCCTCTTTGCCGTCAGCTAGCGGACGGCAAAGATCCTGTATAGCCCTTGTTTTTTCTTTTTTTTCTTAAATTCATTCAATTTAACAGAATTTCATAGATATATATATATATATACACATATGAAAATACTTTCGACAAGCATACCAACACATAATACATAACATATCATATACCTGCCATATGGTTACGATCATCCAACACATATACATAGGAAATCAAAAGTCCATATGCAACATATATAGCTAGCCAACATATCCAACAACAAGCATACAATGGTTTCATCCATACATGCATATATAGGTAGCAAGTTTCACATTGTTCATCCTACAAAATCAAAACAAAAAGGAAGCATAAAGAGAAGAGTAGACTCCATCGACGCAAGCTTCCTCATCTAAAGTGAATCTGCAAATAGGGAAAGAAGAAAGTTAGAAGAAGAAAGTAAGAAGAAGAAGAAGAAGACTAGCTAGAAGAAGAAGAAGAAAAAGAAGAAGAAAATGCTAAGTGTAGGTCATGTTAGAGCTAAGCTAGGTAAATAGGTCATTTTGGAGCTTAGTAAGGTTATTATGTCATTTTCGAGGAAAATAAGCTAAGTCTATATCATTTAGGACGTAACAAAGATTATCATGCCATTTTTGATCTAAGTATGCTAAGTATGTCATAAATGAACTGAATAAGCTAAGTATAGCTCATTTTTTATATAACTTAGGTAATTATGCCATTTAGAAGGAAAATAAGCTAAGTATCCATTTGTAAAGCAAAAAATTAGAGAAAACTTACCCTCATCACAACAAATATGATGAAGATCGCAACTAAGGTAACAATTGATCCAACGGCATAATGATACCAAGCCTCATTATCAATGGCATATTTTCTAATCTTCTTAAGCTTCAGGCGCATTGCATCCATCTTCAAGCGCATTGCATTCATCTTCATCTTGTGATCATCGATGACATCGGCAACATACAACTCCAATGTCATCTTCTCTTCTTCGATTCTTTTAATTTTTTATTTCAAATACTCATTTTCTCTTTCAACTAAATGTAACTTCTCGACAAGAGGGTCGGTTTCAAATTCTGGTTCACATACCTCCTAGATTAAAATTTCTCTATGTCAACTTGATGGCCATAATTGTCATAAATGCGAGATGCAACAAATAGTTATGAAAGAGAATTTACCACATCCGAATCATAAAGCGGGCGAGGGCCGACGGGGACGGAAATCAAGACCATGGCACTACATATAAGAAACAATCATACAAAGTAAGAAAATTATACATACCAACTATATAAATCATACAAAGTACAACATAAAAATTTGAATAACTAAGAATCACTATCGGTAATGACGTGCTCATCATCATCATTAATAAATGCATCATCATGTGGAAGGCCACCTTTACTTAATCGTTCAAGCATTGACATGTCATCTGCAGCAGTAACTTCTTCTTCTGCCGGCTCTTCTTGTTCCGACTCAGGGTCAGATTCACTATCGTTGTCTACTTCAATGTTCTGGGGTGGAGTAAAGCGTTTCTTGAAACGTTTTTTGGCAAGACGTGTTTCTTGGAAGAATTCTCCTTCGTCATATGTGTCTTGGTTAATGTGACGTTCATAATCCTCTTCATTGTGGGAGGTGGTCTAACACGTGGCGACACTTCATAAACGACATCCCAACCACTGAGATTTGGATTACATTGACAGGCCCATGGTAGATAGAAAACTTGGGTTGCCTGTTGAGTCGTAATATAGACATCGGGAACATCCAAATTGGTGCTTTTTTTGATTTTGACTAGCCCTATATGTTCATGAGTCATTCTAGTCTCCCTGGGCTGGAACCAATAACATCTGAAGAGTACGACGTTTGGTGGGTTATCACCATAGAATTGAAGTTCATAAATTGCTTCAACTCTTCCATAATAATCGACACCTCCTTCGCCGATAGCAGAGACACAACAATTTATAGACTTTCGGTCGGCCATAGATAGCTCTTTGCCATAGGTACGAAAGGGATACCCGTTGATGTCGTAATTGTCAAATGAACGGACCTTATAGTCAAAACCATTAGCTACTTGTCTCAATTCGGCATCCATAATCTCTGAATTAGCCTACAAGTTTAATAAGAAATGATTGTCGCATTAGTCACAAATTAGCCAAAGAAATGAAAGGGTCTAATGGAAATTACCATTTTTTGAACCAAGAGATGAAACCGGGATATTCACCTCCTTGCTTTGCTAGAAGCTCTTACTCTTCGACGGAATCCTTTTGGATCACCGCTCTATACGAGAGTATGGCGACGTATCGACTGCATCAAATATCCAGGAATAAGAGCAGTTCAAAGAAATTAGAAGTTGCGAAACAATGTAACGAGATCTTACCTGATGTACAGCCGCACTTCTATTAGGTTGTTAAAGAGATACAGCGAAATGGTCTGCCATTCTTCAACATCCAACGACACTGGTTTCCAAGCACTGGATGGTGCGAGATTCCCTTTGAATAGGCTGAGGTTGGATTGACCCTTTGTAGGCTCGTCGGCATTGTACCGAGGCTCCGGATTATGCAAATGATGATTTTTGGCTTCGTAGTGTGCTGTCACGAAGTTTGACGCCTCCTCAGTGATGAATGCCTCGGCCATCGATGCTTCTATTCTATGTTTATTTTTACATTTTGGTCCAAGCGTCTTATGCATCCTATCAGTTGAGTGCACCAATGATTTTGCATGGGCCCCCCCAATCGTGCCTCGGTCGGAAGATGCAAAATCAAGCGTTGCATTGGATTAAAGAAGCTTGGCGGAAAGTTAATCTCTAACTTACAGATCAACTCCGGCGCCAATTGTTCCATTTCTTCTAGGAGGCCAGGCGATAGTTCTTTCGCACAAAGAACACAAAATGAACAGCTCAACTCTTCTAGTACTAGCCATTCATCCTCAGGGATGAGGCCACGCAACATCACCGGCATTATCCGCTCTATCCATATGTGCCAATCATGACTTTTTAGACCAAATATTTTCAATTTATCAAGAATCGCTCCCCTCTTTAGATTTGCTGCATACCCATCGGGGAACATCAACTACATTTTCACCCTCAAAATAATTTCCTTCATAGACGGCCTTCCAAGATTGAACCATGCCTTTGGCTTCTTCTAGTTCTGCTTTCCTTTCGGTTCTTGCATGTTTTGTAACGGTCTATCACAGAGCTCCTCTAGATCATCTCTAGCCTTAGTATTATCCTTTGATTTCCCCTCTATGCCGAACAATGTACCAAAAATTGCTTCGGCAATATTCTTTTCAGTGTGCATCACGTCGATGTTGTGTGGGCAAAGGACGTCTTTGAAGTAAGGCAGATCCCATAAGCATGTCTTGTGAGTCCATGCGTGTTCCTTATTATACCCCTTGAAATACCCTAGACGCTCTGGATCTGGCTTGAGAGCATTTATCTGATCTAGGGTATGTTGGCCTGTCAACGCAGGTGGTGCAGAGTGTTTGACAACTCTACCTTTCATGAAGTTGTTCTTGTCTTTCCTGAACTTATGGCGAGGATCTAGAAACTGTCTATGCAAGTCGAAGCAACTATACTTGCGCCCCGCCGTCAGCCAACAAAACTCAAGAGCTCCATTGCATGTGGGGCACGGGAACCTTCCATGCACACACCAGCCAACGAATAGCGCATACGCCGGCAAGTCATGCGTCGAGTACATGTACCAGGCATGCATTATGAAGTTCTGTTTGCTAAAGGCGTCGTATGTCTTGAACCCATTATCCCAAGCTTCTTGCAATTCGTCCTTAAGCAGTTGCATGTACACATCCATAATTTTCTCCGGATAGATGGGCCCTGGAATTATCAACGTCAGGAAAATGTTCTTTCTTTGCATAATCTACCCGGAGGGGAGATTGAGTGGAATGACAAACACGGGCCAACAGCTGCATGGGGCTGCCATCTGACCAAACACACTGAACCCATCTATGCTGACGGCGACTCGAGGAACCTTGGATCTGCTGTTTTTTCCTTATGTAATGCATCGAAGCGCTTCCACACTTCACCATCCGATGTGTGCACCATCATCACATTCCCATCTGCATCTAGTTCGGTTCTTTTGCCCGTTTTGTGCAATGTCATGTGTCTGGCCGTCTCTTCAACCATGAAAAGACGTTGAAGTCTTGGTACGATTGGCATATACCGAAGAACATTAATGGGTATTTTGGTCTGCGTCTTCTCACCCATACCGTTGTCTACCACAACATACCTGGAAGAATTGCAAATGGGACAATAGTTCAAGTCCTCATACTGAAGCCTAAATAAGACAAATCCTTTCTCACAGGCATGTATCTTCTCATAGGGCATCTTAAGAGCACGGAGGATTTTGTCTGACTGGTACAGGTTTAGAGGTAGCACATGGCCTTTGGGTAGAAATCGTTCATAACTGTCATCATCGCGTCGTAGCATTCTCTACCCAAGTTGAATTGAGCCTTCAAAGCCATTATTTGTGAGATGGCATCCAGCCGACAAAGCTCAGTGTGCTCATGGAGAGGATGTTTTGAGGACTCCAACATTTCAGTGAAGGCCTTTGCAGATTCCTCCATCTCCTTGTCCGAGTCCCGAGCATCGTGAAAGTCTTGCACCATGTCTGCGGTCCCAGTACCATGCTCGTCGGTGCAACGACGAACCACCTCGGCTCTGGCACGTTGGGCAGACTCACCATGTAATGTCCAGACCGTGTAACCAGGCGTAAAACCAAACTTCTGCAGGTGTTTACTCATTTGAAGCTCGTCCCTCTGATTATAATTGTTGCACCGGACACAGGGGCACCAGCTAAATTTTTGGCCATTTGCAAATGCGGCTCTAACAAACTGCTTAGTTTTTGTTAACCATTCCTCGGTCTGAACATACTGACTAGTGTAACAGGTGTACATCCACGCATAATCACTCATATTGACTTCCTACTGGACACACAAGAAATATATACATAATTAGGCAAACCATATCCATCAGTTAATGGAGTTTGTTAGTTTAATTATGTCCATGCAACCTACACGCTAATAGGTAAGGATAGGTCCTAATCCCACCCGAGTATGTGTAGATCGGGTTCATTTTCCCATGCTTTGCTCCGGATCCGATGCAAAATTTCGGCAGCACCTCCCCGCTGTTCTCCTGATACACGTCTCGGCAATAAGCAGAGAGGATGTGTACCCGAAGAACAACAGGGAGGCACTGTCAAAATTCTGCATCGGATCTGGAGCTGAGCATACGGGAAAACAAACACAATCTACACATACTCGAGCTGTCCATGGAAAATGTTGGACAATTCGAAAGAATCACGATTATAAATATGCAAATGCATGCATATTTATAGATGTAACCCTTTGGAATGAGAGACGCATAGTGGTTACGCATACTGATGATTGACACCTATAGCTAGCAAGTTTCATCGGCACGAAGACCGGAACAGAGCAAATGAAGGGGGGAGGAGGAGATGTCATTTGTGCTCACCAGCGAACGCAGGGGCGGAGCTCGTCGGACACTAGACCCTCGCAACAACGAAATGATTGCATATTTAAATCGAAAGATGAGTAACATAGCAAGTATTCAACACCGACGGCCACATGTACCTCGCACTGACGATACTTGCTATTTACGATACCATCGATACCAAGGAACCCTTAACCCGCTCGTCACCGGGTAAACTAAATAGCAACTACCATCGTTGCAAGGTACATGAGGCGGTCGGCGTTGAACACTAGATCCACATACCACAAGTGAAGCCGGCGCCCGGCGTCCCGCAACAATAGTTCTGGTGGCCGATGACGGTCGAACACCTTGGCAAATTTGTCTGGCAGCCTCTGCGATGAGGATTAAAGTCAAGTTTTGAAATTTTCAAACAACGAAACCGACTTGAGTTAGTTTGGGTGTTTCAAGTTTCAACACTTAGCTTTCAATCGTCATCTCTGAGGCTGTCAGACAAATTTGCAATGGTGTTCGACCGCCATCGACACCGAGAACTGTTGCTGCTGGACGCAGGACCCCTGTGTCACTTGTGGGACGTGGATGTAGTATTCGACACTGATAGCCACACGTACCTCGCACCGACGATACTTACTTAGGGTACCATCGACACCGAGGAACCCCCTAATTAACCCCCTAATTCGCAATGGTGTTCGACCTCCATCGACGCCGAGAACAGTCGACGCACGGTCGACGGGTCAGCACCCGTACCGGGGGTTCTCGGCATGGGCGTCGGGACCGGCGGGACCCACCGGCTCCACCATCTATCCCCTCAGCCACCCTCTTCCTTTTTCCCTTTTTCCTCTTCTTCTACTTATTTTTCTTTTTTCAATTATTTTCTTCTTCTAACTATCTAAACCTAAATCTAGCAGTAACCTAACTATCTACCACTAAAACCTAAACCTAAACCGAAACACAAAAACCTCTTCTTCTAACTATCTACCACTAAAACCTAAACCTAAACACAAAAAACAGTAAAAAATAATCCCCTTGGGCGGCGGGGTCGGGGCGCCGCTGGGGCGGCAAGCCTTGGGCAGCTCGGCGGTGGTGGAGGAGGCGGCGGGTGCCGGGGCGTTGCCGGGCG
>NC_041381.1:315022108-315089913 GCF_002162155.2 Triticum dicoccoides | reverse complement strand
GGGGCGCCGGGCCAGGGCGGTGGGGCGATGGGACGGGGCGGCGGGGCGGAGCGGCGGTCGAGGGCGGCGGCGCGCGGGTGGTGAAGAGGAGATCGAAAGACAGAGGGGAGGGGTCGCGGGCGCGGCCGCTTTTCTATAGTAGGTCAGTTCTTTGTCGTCCCCTAGCAACGGCAAAGAACGTACCTAGTGGGGTGGGGCCGGGGGGAAACGGATGACCTAACGGTCGTTTTCTTTGCCATCTGCTGGCTGACGGCAATGAGGTTTGCCGTCAGCCAGTAGACGGCAAAGAAAACGACCGTTAGGTCGTCCCCGTATGCCCGCCACCCACGCTCTTTGTTGTCCGCTAGCGGACGCCAAAGCTTCTTTACTGTCGGCTGGCGGACGGCAAAGATTTGCTGATGGCAAAGTCCTCCATTGCCGTCCGCTGCCTCTTTGCTGTCCGTTTTTTGGTGGCTAATGGCAAAGCCTCCCTTTGTCATTCGCCAGCTGACGGCAACGAGTTGGTAGACGGCAAATTAGAAAATTCCAGTAGTGCTTCTTGATTGGCTTTGATGAGTATAGGGGTTACAAGAGTTGATCTACCTGGAGATCGTAATGGCTAAACCCTAGAAGTCTAGCCTGTATGATTGTGATTGTCTCTACGGACTATGCCCTCAGGTTTATATAGGCATCGGAGGGGACTAGGATTGTACAAAGTCGGTTTACAGAGGAAGGAAACTATACATCCGGATGCCAAGCTTGCCATCCACGCAAAGGAGACTCCCATCCGGACGCGGGAGAAGGCCTTCTATCTCGTATCTTCATGGCCCATCAGTCTAGCCCATGTCACATAGGCCGGCTTCCCGAGGACCCCATAGTTCAGGAATCCCTCAGTAGCCCCTAAACCGGGCTTCAATGACGATGTATCCGGCACACAGATTGTCTTTGGCATTGCAAGGCGGGTTCCTTCTCCAAATACTCCAAAGCAGTCCTCCGCACATAATAGCTATATCCGGCTCTGTTTAATAATTACAACCTTAAGTTGTAAGGGCAAAAATACTCAAAACTAAGTAAGTCATGTCCATAGGCGATTTTTTTCGGTGAGGTGTTAGGTCCTGGCCTTGTTAGTATTCTGAACCATTTTATAGCCCCGCTTCGTGTTTCGAGGCACGATCATAGGCACGTCTTGTCAAAGCAGGGATTGTGTCCCCTTATCACGGGATTCTCATCAATAGAGGTTTGGGTAATCCAACCATGCCGTTCACATGTACCCTTGGAAATAGGCGTGATTTAAGGCTTATGAGGGGACGCTTGATATCCACTACCTTTATAAGAAGATAAGGACTCGTCTTTTTACCCCACGCCTTCTTCCTCCTCAGCCCATCTGCCATTCGAGCTCCAGCGCCCAAGTTCCAATCTTTTCCATTGCCACCAAACACCCTAGCCATGTCCGGATCTGGAGCGCAGGGCAAGTGGATGGCTTCCTCTATTACAGAGGAGAACATCAAGGAGCTCCAGGAAGCTGGGTACTTGGCCGCGGACATAGTCCACCGGCTCCCTGCCAAAAAGTAGATCATTCCCACCCTGGAGCCTAATGAGAGGGTAGTGTTCATCCCCCATTTCCTTCGCGGACTAGGATTTCCCCTTCATCCTTTCGTCCGCGGTCTCATGTTTTACTATGGGTTAGATTTTCATGATCTAGCCCCAAATTCCTTCCTCAATATTTTGGCATTTATCATCGTGTGTGAGGTGTTCCTCCGCATTCCCCCCACTTCGGATTGTGGCTCAAGGTCTTCAATGTGAAGCCGAAGGTGGTCGACGGTCAACACATGGAGTGCGGCGGCGCCATGGTGAGCAAGCTTCCCAATGTCACTTGGCCCAAGGGGACCTTCGCGGAGACCGTCAAAGGGTGGCAGCAGGGGTGGTTCTACATCATGGAATCCCATGACGCCACATGAGCCGCCGCTCCCGAGTTCAAGTCCGGGGCCCCGATGCGGCTTACATCCTGGCTCAGTAAGGGCCTAGATTGGGAGCCGTCCGACGAGGTGATGACACTACAGAGCCGCATTAAGGGTATGATAAACAAGAACATCAATCTTGCCAGTGTGATCCAGGTGATGCTTTTTCGCCGGATTCTCCCTTGCCAATGCCGAACTCTATATATGTGGGGGTTCGACCCGGCCAGTCCTCGGACCCTGTAGCAGTTCTTCGGCACGACGCACAAAGACATATGGAAGCTGCTTTTCAAGGCTCAGAAGTCGTGGCTGGAGACGACCGAATACCTTGGCCTCAACTGCACTCATCCGGCCACTCCCGTAAGTTTTCTGATGACCTCAATTTGTAAATCCAAGGAATATACTGAGCTTTCCATCCTCCCCATAGGGCTGGACAAAGAAGGCGGAGGGGATCCAATGTCCCGCTCCGCTGCTCGAGGACTCAACCACTCCTCTATTGACGAGGATGTTGGTGCCGGTGCCGTATCAGGCGCCAAAAAAGAAGGCTAAGAAGAAGAGCAAGGAGACCAGAGGTGGCCTCCGCAGTAAGGGCACTTCAAACGTCGTGTCCGAAGACACCGAGACTCTCTCGTCTCATGACGAAGATGTACAGGAGGAAGATAGCAACTCTCCCCTTAAGGGGGGAAAGAAGAAAAGGGCGGCTTCTATGGATCTAGAGGCGGAGGCGTCCAAGAAGGGGAAACTCTCCCTTTCGGATGATTCTGAAACGGATGCCGATGCCATGCCCGAGTGGCACCCCAGGCCGAAGCCCCTGGCCGGATCGTAAGTATCCAAAGACACCATCCATATATCCAGTTTCATGCCTTGTGGTTCTAACATATTGAATTGCGCGTTGCAGCCCGGCTCGCGATCTCGTCCAACGATCATCGTCATCTAGGAACTCGCTAGGGCCGAATGCGACGGAGAGCGAGTCGCCTCCGCAGGTCTCTCCACCCACCGCTACAGACAACATCGAAGTATTGTCCCGAAGAACCTCTCCAGGTCACGGGGAGGTGCGGGGGGCCGTGAAGGTGGCGACGGAGGGTAATACCTCTGTTGCCAAAAAGAGGGGGAAATCGACCCCCATGGAGACCGACGATGGGGGCCATGCTCAATTCGGCCCCCAACCGAATATTATTCCGGATATCCATACGGCTCTGGAATCAGGCGAGCAACCTCCTTTGAGAGAAGGGTGCGAGCCATCTCCACCGGCATCCTCTATCAATCCGGAGGCGCCGGACACTCTGGTGGAAGCGCTTTAGAGTGCTTCCACTGTGGAGGAACACCGTACCCTTATGGGTATGGTGGTTGAAAAGGTTCGGTCCGCTAAAAACGGATTTAATGAAGCCTATACCAGCCTTTTAACAGGCTTTGAGGTATGTGACGTAATATATTTTTGGCTGTTTGCAAAAGGAATGCCTGTGTATAGATAGTAGCCCTGAGACTCTGTTTGGCGTTCACGAAGAATGGCCGAACAGAGGATCGATAATGCTTCGCAGGAGCTAACATATATGTCTCTTTTGATGAACATGCTTCGATGCTAGCGGCAACCTCGCATGCCGCCGAAGTGTCCGAACTAAAGCGAAAGTTGGAGGAAAAGCAAGGTATGCGATACCTAAGCATATATGAAATGATATGAGGTCCGATTTGTTATCTAAATGAGCTTTATGATTACGCTCATGGTTGACGCGTCTGAGGACAAGGCCCTCAAGAGCGTGCTGGCCGGGGCCAAGAATGAGGCGGATGAGGAGCGAGCCGCCCGCCGAAAACATGAAGCGAGGTTGGATGAAGTCCAACAAGAGCTCAAGGATGCTATAAGCAAATGTGAGTCCTTGGAGCGCAAGTCATCGAATCGAGACTCCGAACTTGCTACGGCGTTCCAAAGTGCGAAGGAGGCCCAGGTTGAAGCCCAAGGCGCCTGTCGGGAGATCCAAGAGGCCAAGCAGATCGCGGCGGGTAAGGCCTTCAATATGCAGAGCAAACTTGTAAGGAGAAAGTACACCATACTGACACGCATTTGGAGTTCTCCAGGAGCATTTGCGGATCTACCCCGAAGTATTGCTGATGCTGCAGATTTCTTCTAAGCCAAAGAGGGGAGCTCAACAGAGAAGCTATTCTGGTCATAGTACCTTGCGGTAGAGCATCCTGTGCCCCTCAGTGATCAACTGAAACAGCTGATCGAGCTGCATAGGGTGGTCGAACTGGCCATGAAGGACGTCATAGTCCATCTTTGGCCAGCCGAACCCATACTTAGCAGCTACTTTGGGCTTGTGAATAAGCTAGTCGATGTATGCCCACGGCTTGATGCTATAAAGTGGTCAGTCTGTATCGAAGGTGCCCGGATAGCCTTCGCCCATGTCAAGGTGCAGTGGGTGAAGATGAATGCCACCAATCTTGTAACCGAGGGACCGCCCGCAGGCAAGGAGCACCATACGCCGGAGCGGTATTTTGACGACGTCTTTGAAGGATCTCGCATTCTAGAGGGCAAGTGTTCAAAGGACATCATTTTTGAATGAATGTATCTGTGCTGCCCAAACTTCGTATTTATGAAAACAAGTCATTTGTATAATATTTTTCTTGTTTCATCTGAAATTATTTTCCCTCCGTTGCGGCCGTTTTTTGAATCTGAGAGTTGGCCAGTCGTCAGCTTCCGCCCCTCACGTAGATAGTACGGGGGTGTTCGGAATAGCACAAAAACGCACTTAACCCAACGACCTGGTCCTTGAAGGAGGTGTTAGTGCGGCGAACCAGGCAATCAGATTGACAATAAGATTGTAGACACAGCCCCTGGTATTGTTCGATGGTCCGAACATGAGTGATGTAGACGCACGTCCCGGTGAAGACTGGTCTGTCGCGTAACGCGGAAAAAATCGCAAGAGATTTTTAATTAGTCGCCGAATAGCTGACCAGCTCTCACCGCATCATGACAGTCAATTTTCGGCTTTCTCTACTGAGGTGTTTATTCGGATGAGCCAGAAACACAATCGCAGTAGTTCTCCCTTTACTACCTTAGCCGAATAAGCCGAACGTAAGGTAGTAACCACAGGAGCCGAGCAACCCAACTATTGACCAAAGACATGATTCGAAGCCAATGCATATAATGCTATATTCGGGATGCCGAATTGTACTATAAAAACTGTTCGGACTTATTGTATTTTGAAGAAGTGTACGCGGCTGAATGGAGCCCCTGGCAATTTAAGTCGTGCCGAGGTGTACATGACAATCAGACTAAAGAAAAAGAGGGAATACAGATTACAAAATAAGCTAGTACCAAATAGGTTGGGCGAAAAACTGTTTCCATTATAGTCTGATTGATACGTCAAAACGTATTTGTACAGATAATGCTATAAGCATCGAGGTTATTCGACATGTCGAGCACAAGGGAAAGCTGTGTACAGGTACTAAAAAGGGGAAGAGGTGATCTTTGAAGATCCTTTAGATACTCTACCATACATCTGCACTGCTTTTCGCCTTGGTGTGTGATCCTTTGAGAGGATCACTGAGCAGGTTTTCACAAGGGGCCGGGAAAAGGGCCCTTGGCACCATAAAAAGGTGATGTGGGTTGTAGGGAACCTGAAAAAACAAACATAAGAAAAAGGTAGATATGAGGGTCCAGGTACGGTTGAGCCGTATTGTGGATTTTATCCTTGATATGCCTCCATCGTCGCCCATGGTAAATTTAGTGCGTAGTTATGTGCATGCAGTACATACGACGCAGTTAGGTTGGGGCTAAGACAGAGGCTGAATTGCTAATTGAGCTCCTGACGAGCTAGACTATCATTCTGCAGGGTAGTCCAGACTCGTTTGACAGGGTCCGGGGGCTTGACTGCCGATGTGGAGTTTGGCTTGATAAGGTCGACCTGTACTTCCGTTGCGAGGGCCGCGGTGTGTTCCTCAGTATGGAGGGAGCGATCCATGTTTCCATGGACTGTTATAACACTGCGTGGTCCTGGCATCTTGAGTTTTAGATAGGCATAGTGCGGGACCGCATTGAAGTGGGCAAATGCAGTTCGTCCGAGCAGTGCATGATAGCTACTGCGGAAAGGGACGATGTCGAAGATCAAGTCTTCACTTTGGAAGTTGTCCGGTGAACCGAAGACGACCTCCAATGTGATTGAGCCCGTGCAGCGGGCCTCAACACCAGGTATTACTCCTTTGAAGGTAGTTTTGGTGGGCTTGATTCTTGACGAGTCAATACCCATTTTGTGGACAGTGTCCTGATAGAGCAGGTTAAGTCGGCTGCCGCCGTCCATGGGGACTCTCGTGAGGTGGAATCCATCGATAATTGGGTCGAGGACCAACATGGCTGAACCTCCATGACAGATACTGGTCAGATGGTCTCTGCAATTGAAAGTGATCGGGCATGCTGAGCATGGGTTGAATTTTGGGGTGTCTGGCTCTATGGCATAGACGTCCCTTAACGCATGCTTGTGCTCCCTCTTGGGGATGTGAGTAACGTATATCATGTTCACCGTTTTGACCTCGAGGGGAAATTTCTTCTGGGTGAGGCTCCTCGCCGTCATCCTTGTTGGGCGACCCTTTCCCCGTGTGCTTGGTGTTTAACTTACCGTCCTATTTAAAGACCCAACAACTTTTGTTGGTATGGTTGGCAGGCTTGTCAGGGGTGCCGTGAATTTGGCAAGGTCGATCGAGTATTCAGTCCAGGCTAGATGAAGCGTCTTTGTTTCTTTTGAACGGCTTCTTCAGCTGACTAGGTTTGGAGGCACTGAATCCGGCGTTGACCGTCGTGTCTTCGGCATTGTTAGTGTTGCTTCGACGCTTGTTTTTGTTGCGTCGGGGCCTGTCATTGCTGTCTTTCGCTTCAGAGGTGCCAGGGTCGCTGGTACTGTTGCTGCTAGGGGCTAGCTAGCTATGTTCGCCTGCGCAAAAGAGGGTCATGAGCGATGTGAGGGCTACCATGGACTTCGGCTTTTCTTGGCCGAGGTGTCGGGCGAGCCATTTGTCGTGAATGCTGTGTTTAAAGGCTGCTAGAGCCTCGGCGTCTGGACAATCAACAATTTGGTTCTTTTTAATTAGTAACCGGGTCCAGAATTTTCTGGCTGACTCTCTAGGCTGCTGGACTATGTGACTGAGGTCATCGGCGTCCGGAGGCCGGATATAAGTGCCTTGGAAGTTGTCTCCAAAGGCATCCTCCAGGTCTTCCCAGCTTCCAATAAAGTTTTCTGGGAGGCTCTTTAACCAGTGTCGAGCTGGTCCCTTAAGTTCTAGGGGGGAGGTATTTGATGGCTTGTAAATCGTCACCGCGAGCCATGTGAATGTGGAGAAGAAAGTCTTCAATCCATACTGCGGGATCCGTTGTGCCATCGTATGATTCAATGTTCACGGGTTTAAACCCTTCTGAGAACTGGTGCTCCATTACCTCATCGGTGAAGTATAGGGGGTGTGCGGCACCTCTGTATCAGGCAACGTCATGACGCAGTTCAAATGGAGTTCGTATGCGGTTTTCGGCCTGGGTGAAGGTGTTCTTATCGCGCTAGGTCTGATGGTCGTCTTCTCGCGCTGGGGCACGCCCCCTTGATCCATAGATTGATCTGGTCTGACCGGCTCTATTATCCAGGTCCTGTCGTAGGTCATAAGTGTATCCTGCAGCCACTATCTCTCTGCCTTTATGGTGGGGTTGTGCAGGTTGGTGTTCGGCTTGAGTTGCTGCTCTGTCCCGGCCACATGGTGGTCGATCAGGTCCGTCGGCCGCATTATGCATTAGCGGTATAGGCTCTGGGGCCTCATCGTCGAATTGGGGTAGTAGCTTGCGCTTCGAGTAACTCTTGGTTGGGTGTTCGAGGCCGTATTCCTCGGGCCTTGGCTGCTAGGACATTAGTCCATCTGTCATTGAGCAGATCCTGATCATCTTGAAGCTGCTGCTACTTCTTTTTCAGGCTTCTTGCCGTGGTTATTGGCCGGCGCTTAAAGCGCTCTTGTTCGAGGGGTTCCCCTGGCACGATGAAATCTTTGCCGCCGAGGCTCTCGCCCTCTTCGGAGATCGGTAAGTAGTTAATATCCTCCGAGCCCTCATTCTCGATAGGATCGTCGGGGTTGACTTGCCTATCCGCCCAATCGTTATGCTCAGATGTTGGTTCGATAGGGGATTCTTGTTCTTCGTCGTTATCCGTAGTATTGTTGTCTCCGGTGCCGGTATTGCTATCTTTTTTGCGACGCGATTTCGAGCGGCGCCGCTGACGTCGACGCTTTGGTGGTGCCACGGGAGGCTTGTCCTCGACTGGATCCTTCCTACCATCATCGTCATCCTCTTTGGGTGTGTCCACCATGTACACGTCATATGTGGAAGTGGCCGTCCAGCGTCCGATAAATGGCGGGTTCTGGCTTTGCTCTTCTCCGGCATCATCGTCCATGCCGTCGATGTCTTCGGAAGCATAATCGAGCATGTCGGTTAAGTCCTCGACAGTGAATATGAAGTGGGTGGTGGGTGGGACGTAAAATTCCCCGCTCTCAGCCCGTAGTGTGGGTTGGGCGTAGTTTTGCAGTGATTCTTTTGTAATGGCGAGAGATCGCATTAAGTCAGGGCCTCGTTTAAGAGTGAGTTTTGGATAGGGAACCGAGAGTCCCTGGAGCAGGGCGGGACAAAAGTTCCCTAGCCAAGCTCATATGACGTGGATCTCGAGAGTTGAGTTAGTGTCCAGAGTCGAGTCCGGCTCCATGAGGATAGAGGGATCCTGGTGTGACTCCAGGCCTGCCAGTGATGTGATCCCCTCCGGTTCTCCGGTGTCAGGCTCTATCACTGCAGAGTGTCCGGCGGGTTTTAAACTCCCGTCTTCGGACCTGGTGGTGCGCTCCGGATCTAAGGCCAGAGCGGTGATTGGGGCCGCGAACCCTTGGAAGATCAAGTCTCCTCGGATGTCAGCAACATAGTTCAGAATTCCAAAACTGATCTGATGACCAGGGGCGTAGTTGTCGATCTCCTCCAGATGGCCAATCGAGTTGGCACGTAGTGTGAAGCCGCCGAATACGAAAATTTGGTCAGGTAGAAAGTCTCCCTTAAGGCGGTATTGTTGGATATGATCGATGGAGCCATCGAGCCTTCTAGCGACGGCACAGTGGAACTCTCAATGGAAGCACCCATGTCGGTGTCAAAACCGGCAGATCTCGGGTAGGGGGTCCCGAACTGTGCGTCTAAGGATCAAAGGTAACAGGAGGCAGGGGACACGATGTTTACCCAGGTTTGGGCCCTCTTAATGGAGGTAATACCCTACTTCCTGCTTGATTGACTTTGATGAGTATATGGGTTACAAGAGTTGATTTACCTCGAGATCGTAATGGCTAAACCCTAGAAGTCTAGCCTATATGATTGTGATTGTCTCTATGGACTATGCCCTCTGATTTATATAGGCACCGGAGGGTACTAGGGTTGTAAAAAGTTGGTTAACAGAGGAAGGAAACTATACATCCAGACGCCAAGCTTGCCATCCACACAAAGGAGACTCCCATCCGGACGCGGGAGAAGGCCTTCTATCTCGTATCTTCATGGCCCATCAGTCCGTCCCATGTCACATAGGCCTGCTCCCCGAGGAATCCATAGTCCAGGACTCCCTCACCAGCGACTCTCCTGAGCCCAACGAATCTCCGGAGTCTAGCGACGGCAGCTACGTGCTGCCAAGCTCCCACCGTGGCCGGAGCGCGGCAGTAGCTGCCGTTCGGCATTGTCAGTGATGCGCGCTGGCCTGGTCGAAGCTTTTCTTCTTTTGTTTCCCCGCACGGAATTAGGAATAGCCTCACGAGGGCATGTTAGGATTGAAATGCTTTAATTCCAGTGTTATTCTTTTTGTTTTCATGATGAAATCGCGTATCCCAATCTGGCACGGTTCCCCCCTTTCCTCCCCTTAGGTAGCGTATCGCTCTACGCTGTCGGGACCCAGTCCCCAGGCAGGCTACGACTGTCGCTAGTATGCCAGGTCGCGATGCCGTGGTCAAGGCTAGGAGGTGAGCAGCCCAAGGTCCGGTGAGAGCTCATGAGGCGCGATGCTCGCGAGGTCCCCCTTGGCGTGCAAGCAGCTGCCCAAGAAATGGAAAGGGGAGTGAAACTGCCGGAGTGGGACTGCGAGACTTGAGTGAGCGGGTTGGGAGACGCATGTCGTGGTGTGAGCGACTTATCTTTTAGTAGACCCGTTGCGATTCCCCTGGATGGCGCCCATTCATTCCTCTGTAGTAGCATCACTAGGTGGGGCCCGCGATGCCCATCCCCTTTCCTTGCTTGCCTAGGTGCTCTATGTCCTCGGGTCCCGGCCCTCGAGCAGGATCAACCGTCGTTGGTATGCCAAGTCGCGATGCCATGTTTAAGGCCAGGGGTGAGGGATGGAGAGCTAGTAGGGGCTCCTGAGGTGCGATGCTCAGAAGCCCCCCTTTAACGTGCAAGTGACTTGCAGGCCAAGGTGGTGACTACCGGGGCCCGCCCGTAGCTAGGCCTCAGGTGAACCTGCGTGTTAGCTAGTAGAAGAGATTGCAACTCCCTATGGTGCTGACTGCCAATCCTTGAACCTTTCACGGGAAGATGAAGGCACCGAGGTCCTGGTGAGGTCGCGTGCGCGAGGCAGGCCGCGAGCCAGAGCTCGGTTCTCAGGTTTATCAGCGTTGCTAGGACGGAACCAAGCACAAGCGCGGTGACAGCGTGAGTAGTTTCCGTTGCAGGACAAGCATAGGACGAGTTGGCTGTGTAAGGGGACCGCGAGGTGGATAGGTCTCGAAGCAAGTAGGTGATGGTAATAAAACAGCTCATGATATATGGTTAGGCAATTCTGACGAATGCAAGAAGGATACATGTCACAGGGACGGACCCACGCGACCTGGGGATAATGCAGCCCGAGGGGCGCCCCCAAATTGAATGAACTAAAAGATGTCACATGGCACTGTTGCTGAAGAGATGTCGGGGTAGCAGAAGATGTGCGCTGCTGAAGTCGTTCCTTATGAGCCGCCTTGGCCTTGAGCCTCGGGAGGCTCCGGGGGCCTGGGGGGCTCCTGAGGATCCATCTCCACCTTCGCCAGGATCACCTGGTGCCTAGCCTCCCGAGCTGCTAGGATGTCCCGCTTGCGGTGTTGAAATGCAACAGCCGCGCTCAGCAGGCCGAAGGGCATGCAAACGTAGCTGTGAGGGGGACCCTCGCCTCGGCCGACACGGGACGCCCAGAAAAGCTACCAAGACGCGGTATTGTTGAGCCATGGGATGTCGATGCAGACGCGGAACTCCTTACCCTCTCCAGGGCAAGGAGCCGCGCCTGGTGGTGGGCGGCGATCTCCCTGCAGAGCCCTTGCCTCCTGAATCTCCTTAACTGCCCTGCTGATGAATTCTTGAGCGTCGGGCACCCCACGCCCTGTGCCTTCTCCTGGGAAGCATGCACTAAAGCATGCCTCCACATGGTGCCTGAGCGCCTCCCTCGTGACATTGGCCAGGTCTGAGGCCCTTTAGAGGAGAGCCCCCGAGCCCAGCCTGAGGGTGGCGCCTGGCGCGCCTTCCTATGCGATAGGTGAAGACGCCCCATCCAGGGACACAAGGCTCAGCGCGACACTGTCGGGCGATGCCTCGTCATGAGATCCCTGGCCCAGTTGTAGCTTCTTTGTCTTGGGGGTGACCTCGGGAGGGAGGACATCACCCTCGTCTTCAGGGTTCTTGACTGCTACAGCTTAGTAGGCGCGCTCGAGAGAGCACACCGCGTCCTTTTCCTCGCAGGTGACCGTGATGATGCTGCCGCTCCATGGCATCTTGAGGACATTGTAGCCGTGGTGTGTCACTGCCATGAATTTGTCCAATGCTGGGTACCAGAGGATGGTGTTGTATGGGAGAGGAATATCGGCAACATCGAAGTCGATGAGCTCCGTGTGGTAGTTGCCGCGCTTGCCGAAGGTGACAAGGAGGCAGACTTGCCCTATCGGATGCGTGGAGCCGTCGGTCACTCCTGAGAAGGGCTTGGTAGGCTAAAGTTGGTGGTATGGCACTTGGAGCCTGTTGAACGTCTGGACAGAGAGAACATTGAGCCCCGCTCCGCCATCAATGAGGGTCTTGGGGAACCAGTTCGCCATGATCTTCTCGTCGCCGTTGGCCACCTCGAGCTGCAGGAACTCGCTGGGGTCGGCGGTGCGGTCGTAGCGTGGGGGCAGGTTAGGCTTGAACTTGTCGAGCCAGATACGTTGCGCAGCTCCGGGGTGAACGCTTGGCACCCTTCCGTGGTCACGGGAGCCCGCCTGGGTGGTGGAGCCTAGTCTTGGTGCTCGCGCACAGCCACCATCACAGGTGGCGCGCGGTCTTGATGTGGAGGTGGTGGACGCGCACCCGCATATTATTGGGGCCGCTGCACCACTCGATAGCTCGCTTCTTCGCGCGCAGGCGCCTGGCGTTGCAGGTCGCGCCATGGCGCTGCCCGCCTTGGCTCGATGATGGCGCGCTGGAGTAGAGGTAGTGGAGGCACCCCGTGAGCCACGTCGCCCGCAGCAGGCGGCTGCTGATGCAGTGAGCGGGCCGGCGCAGCGGAGTCTCCGGTGGCGCTGACGAGCTCGGCGATTCGTTCGAGCCACTCCTCATAGAAGTCGTCGACTGGGCGGTAGCAAAGGAGCTCCCGTGCAGAGCAGCTTGCGCATTCGCCAGGCCGTGACGCGCGCCAGGAATGCAGTTTTGACATCCATTTGCCATATTTCATAATCATAAAATGCGGCAATTTCTAACATGATTCAGACAGACTTAAGCATCGCTACGGGTGAGAAAGTCTCATCGTAGTCAACCCCTTGAACTTGTTGAAAACCTTTCGCAACAAGTCGAGCTTTGTAGACACTTACATTACCATCAGCGTCAGTCTTCTTCTTGAAGATCCATTTATTCTCGATGGCTTGCCGATCATCGGGCAAGTCAACCAAAGTCCATACTTTGTTCTCATACATGGATCCCATCTCAGATTTCATGGCCTCAAGCCATTTTACGGAATCTGGGCTCATCATCGCTTCCTCATAGTTCGTAGGTTCGCTATGGTCAAGTAACATGACTTCCAGAATAGGATTACCGTACCACTCTGGAGCGGCTCTTACTCTGGATGACCTACGAGGTTCTGTAGTAACTTGATCTGAATTTTCATGATCAACATCATTAGCTTCCTCACTAATTGGTGTAGTTGTCACAGGAACTGGTTTCTGTAATGAACTACTTTCCAATAAGGGAGCAGGTACCGTTACCTTGTCAAGTTCTACTTTCCTCCCACTCACTTCTTTTGAGAGAAACTCCTTTTCTGGAAAGGATCCGAATTTAGCAACAAAAGTCTTGCATTCAGATCTGTGATAGAAGGTGTACCCAATAGTCTCTTTTGGGTACCCTATGAATACACATTTCTCCGATTTGGGTTCGAGCTTATCTGGTTGAAGTTTCTTCACATAAGCATCGCAGCCCCAAACTTTAAGAAATGACAACTTTGGTTTCTTGCCAAACCACAGTTCATAAGGCGTCGTCTCAACGGATTTTGATGGTGCCCTATTTAACATGAATGCGGCCGTCTCTAAAGCATAACCCCAAAATGATAGCGGTAAATCAGTAAGAAACATCATAGATCACACCATAACTAGTAAAGTATGATTACGACATTCAGACACACCATTTTGTTGTGGTGTTCCGGGTGGCGTGAGTTGCAAAACTATTCCGCATTGTTTCAAATATAAACCAAACTCGTAACTCAAATATTCTCCTCCACGATCAGATCGTAGAAACTTTATTATCTTGTTACGATGATTTTCCACTTCACTCTGAAATTCTTTCAACTTTCCAAATGTTTCATTAAGTAGATATACCCATATCTGCTCAAATTATCTGTGAAGGTGAGAAAATAACGATATCCGCCGCGAGCCTCAACATTCATCGGTCCACATACATCAGTATGTATGATTTCCAACAAGTCTATTGCTCGCTCCATAGTTTCGGAGAACGGCGTTTTAGTCATCTTGCCCATGAGGCACGGTTCGCAAGTACCAAGTGATTCATAATCAAGTGATTCAAGTAGTCCATCAGTATGGAGTTTCTTCATGCGCTTTACACCAATATGACCCAAATGGCAGTGCCACAAATAAGTTGCACTATCATTATCAACTCTGCATCTTTTGGTTTCAACATTATGAATATGTGTATCACTACTATCGAGATTTAATAAAAATAGACCACTCTTCAAGGGTGCATGACCATAAAAGATATTACTCATATAAATAGAACAACCATTATTCTCTGAATTAAATGAATAACCGTCTCGCATCAAACAAGATCCAGATATAATGTTCATGCTCAACGCTGGCACCAAATAAAAATTATTCAGGTCTAAAACTAATCCCGAAGGTAGATGTAGAGGTAGCGTGCCGACCGCGAACACATCGACTTTGGAACCATTTCCCACGCAGATCGTCACCTCGTCCTTAGCCAATCTTCGCTTAATCTGTAGGCCCTGTTTCGAGTTGCAAATATTAGCAACAGAACCAGTATCAAATACCCAGGTGCTACTGCGAGCATTAGTAAGGTACATATCAATAACATGTATATCACATATACCTTTGTTCACCTTGCCATCCTTCTTATCCGCCAAATACTTGGGGCAGTTCCGCTTCCAGTGACCAGTCTGCTTGCAGTAGAAGCACTCAGTCTCAGGCTTAGGTCCAGATTTGGGTTTCTTCTCTTGAGCAGCAACTTGTTTGCTGTTCTTCTTGAAGTTCCGCTTCTTCTTCCCTTTACCCTTTTTCTTGAAACTGGTGGTCTTCTTGACGATCAACACTTGATGCTCCTTCTTGATTTCTACCTCCGCAGCCTTTAGCATTGCGAAGAGCTCGGGAATAGTCTTGTGCATCCCTTGCATGTTATGGTTCATCACGAATCTCTTGTAGCTTGGTGACAGTGATTGAAGAATTCTGTCAATGACACTATCATCAGGAAGATTAACTCCCAGTGGAATCAAGTGATTATTATACCCAGACATTTTGAGTATATGTTCACTGACAGGACTGTTCTCTTCCATCTTGCAGCTATAGAACTTATTGGAGACTTCATATCTCTTAATCCGGGCATTTTCTTGAAATATTAACTTCAACTCCTGGAACATCTCATATGCTCCATGACGTTCAAAACGTCGTTGAAGTCCCGGTTCTAAGCCGTAAAGCATGACACACTGAACTATCGAGTAGTCATCAGCTTTGCTCTGCCAGACATTCTTAACGTCGTCAGTTGCATCTGCAGCAGGCCTGGCACCCAACAGTGCTTCCAGGATGTAATTCTTCTATCCAGCAATGAGGATAATCCTCAAGTTACAGACCCAGTCCGTGTAATTGCTACCATCATCTTTCAACTTTGCTTTCTCAAGGAACGCATTAAAATTCAACGGGACAACAGCACGAGCCATCTATCTACAACAAACATAGACAAGCAAAATACTATCAGGTACTAAGTTCATGATAAATTTAAATTCAATTAATCATATTACTAAAGAACTCCCACTTAGACAGACATCTCTCTAGTCATCTATGATCACATGATCCAAATCAACTAAACCATGTCTGATCATCACGTGAGATGGAGTAGTTTTCAATGGTGAACATCACTATGTTGATCATATCTACTATATGATTCACGTTCGACCTTTCGGTCTCCCTGTTCTGAGGCCATATCTGTATATGCTAGGCTCGTCAAGTTTAACTTGAGTATTCCGCGTGTGCAACTGTTTTGCACCCGTTGTATTTGAATATAGACCCTATCACACCCGATCATCACGTGGTGTCTCAGCACGAAGAACTTTCGCAATGGTGCATACTCATAGAGAACACTTCTTGATAATTAGTGAGAGTTCATCTTATAATGCTACCGTCAATCAAAGCAAAATAAGATGCATAAAGGATAAACATCACATGCAATCAATATAAGTGATATGATATGGCCATCATCATCTTGTGCTTGTGATCTCCATCTCTGAAGCACCGTCGTGATCACCATCGTCACTGGCGCAACACCTTGATCTCCATCGTAGCATTGTTGTCGTTTTGCCATCTATTGCTTCTACGACCATTGCTACCGCTTAGTGATAAATTAAAGCAATTACAGGGCGCTTGCATTTCATACAATAAAGCGACAACCATATGGCTCCTGCCAGTTGCCGATAACTCGGTTACAAAACATGATCATCTCATACAATAAAATATAGCATCACGTCTTGACCATATCACATCACAACATGCCCTGCAAAAACAAGTTAGACGTCCTCTACTTTGTTGTTGCAAATTTTACGTGGCTGCTACGGGCTGAGCAAGAACCGTTCTTACCTATGCATCAAAACCACAACAATATTCGTCCAGTTAGTGTTGTCTTAACCTTCGCAAGGACCGGGCGTAGCCACACTCGGTTCAACTAAAGTTGGAGAAACTGACACCCGCCAGCCACCTGTGTGCAAAGCACGTCGGTAGAACCAGTCTCGCGTAAGCGTACGCGTAATCTCAGTCCGGGACGCTTCATCCAACAATACCGCCGAACCAAAGTATGAGATGCTGGTAAGCAGTATAACTTGTATCGCCCACAAGTCACTTGTGTTCTACTCGTGCATATAAAACCTACGCATAAAACCTGGCTCGGATGCCACTGTTTGGGAACGTAGTAATTTCAAAAACATTCCTACGCACACGCAAGATCATGGTGATGTATAGCAACGAGAGGGGAGAGTGTTGTCCATGTACCCTCATAGACCGAAAGCGTAAGCGTTAGAACAACGCAGTTGATGTAGTCGTACGTCTTCACGACCCGACCGATCAAGCACCGAAACTACGGCACCTCCGAGTTCTAGCACACGTTCAGCTCGATGACGTCCCTCGAACTCCGATCCAGCCGAGTGTCGAGGGAGAGTTCCGTCAGCATGATGGTGTGGTGATGATCTTGATGTTCTACCGTCACAGGGCTTCGCCTAAGCACCGCTACAATATTATCGAGGAGGACTATGGTGGAGGGGGGCACCGCACACGGCTAAGAGATCAAGAGATCAATTGTTGTGTCTAGAGGTGCCCCTGCCCCCGTATATAAAGGAGCAAGGGGGAGGGGCGGCCGGCCAGGGAGGAGGCGCGCCAAGGGGAGTCCTACTCCCACTGGGAGTAGGACTCCCTCCTTCCTTGTTGGACTTGGAGAAGGGGGGAAAGAGGAGGGAGAGAGAGGAAGGAAAGGGGGGACGCCGCCCCCTTCTCCTTGTCCTATTTGGACTAGGGGGGAGGGGCGCGCGGCCCTACCCTGGCCTCCTCTCCTCTTCTCCACTAAGGCCCACTATGGCCCATTAAGCCCCCGGGGAGTTCCGGTAACCTCCCGGTGTTGGGGAACGTAGTAATTTCAAAAAAATTCCTACGCACACGCAAGATCATGGTGATGGCATAGCAACGAGAGGGGACAGTGTTGTCCACGTACCCTCGTAGACCGTAAGCGGAAGCGTTATGACAACGCGGTTGATGTAGTCGTACGTCTTCACGATCCAACCGATCCAAGTACCGAACGTATGGCACCTCCGAGTTCAGCACACGTTCAGCTCGATGACGATCCCTGGACTCCGATCCAGCAAAGTGTCAGGGATGAGTTCCGTCAGCACGACGGCGTGGTGACGATGATGATGTTCTACTGGCGCAGGGCTTCGCCTAAACTCCGTGATGATATGACCGAGGTGGAATATGGTGAACGGGGGCTCCGCACATGGCTAAGGAACGATCCGTAGATCAACTTGTGTGTCCTAGGGTGCCCCCTGCCCCCGTATATAAAGGAGCCAAGGGGGAGGGGGCGGCCGGCCAAGGAGGGCGCGCCAAGGGGGGTCCTACTCCCACCGGGAGTAGGACTCCCTTCTTTCCTAGTTAGAGTAGGAGAAGGGGGAAGGGGGAGGAAGAGGGGAAGGAAAGGGGGGGCGCCACCCCCCTCTCCTTGTCCTATTCGGACTAGGTAGGGGAGGGGGCGCAGCCCACCTCTTGCCTCCTCCCCTCTTCTCCCTTAGGGCCCATGAAGGCCCAATAACCCCCGGGAGGGTTCCGTTAACCCCCCGGTACTCCGGTAAAATGCCGATTCACCCGGAACACTTTCGATGTCCAAACATAGGCTTCCAATATATCAATCTTTATGTCTCGACCATTTCGTCCATGATCACATCCGGGACTCCGAACAA
This sequence comes from Triticum dicoccoides, assembly GCF_002162155.2. Classification (NCBI taxonomy): domain Eukaryota; kingdom Viridiplantae; phylum Streptophyta; class Magnoliopsida; order Poales; family Poaceae; genus Triticum; species Triticum dicoccoides. The sequence goes on along the minus strand of NC_041381.1, from coordinate 315,071,789 downwards.
ACTTCGGTACATGAAAACTTATAAACTCATAATAAAACTATCATCGTAACGTTAAGCATGCGGTCCCTACGGGTTCGAGAACTATGTAGACATGACCTAGAACTATTCTTGGTCAATAACCAATAGCGGAACCTGGATGCCAATATTGTCTCCTACATATTCTACGAAGATCTTTATCGCTCAAACCGCATAACAACATACGTTGTTCCCTTTGTCATCGGTATGTTACTTGCCCAAGATTCGATCGTCGGTATCCAATACCTAGTTCAATCTCGTTACCGGCAAGTCTCTTTACTCGTTACGTAATGCATCATTCCGTAACTAACTCATTAGCTACATTGCTTGCAAGGCTTATAATGATGTGCATTACCGAGAGGGTCCAGAGATACCTCTCCGACAATCGGAGTGACAAAACCTAATCTCGAAATACACCAACCCAACATGTACCTTTGGAGACACCTGTAGTACTCCTTTATAATCACCCAGTTACGTTGTGACGTTTCTTAGCACCCAAAGTGTTCCTCTGGTAAACGGGAGTTGCATAATCTCATAGTTACAGGAAGATGTATAAGTCATGAAGAAAGCAATAGCAATATACTAAATGATAAAGTGCTAGGCTAACGGAATGGGTCATGTCAATCACATCATTCTCCTAATGATGTGATCCCATTAATCAAATGACAACATATGTCTATGGTTAGGAAACATAACCATCTTTGATTAATGAGCTAGTCAAGTAGAGGCATACTAGTGACGTTATGTTTGTCTATGTATTCACACATGTATCATGTTTCCGGTTAATACAATTCTAGCATGAATAATAAACATTTATCATGATATGAGGAAATAAATAATAACTTCATTATTGCCTCTAGGGCATATTTCCTTCAGTCTCCCACTTTCACTTGAGTCAATAATCTAGATTACACAGTAATGATTCTAACAGCCATGGAGTCTTGGTGCTGATCATGTTTTGCTCGTGAGAGAGGCTTAGTCAATGGGTCTGCAACATTCAGATCCGTATGTATCTTGCAAATCTCTATGTCTCCCACCTGGACTTGGTCCCGGGTGGAATTGAAGCATCTCTTGATATGCTTGGTCCTCTTGTGAAATCTGGATTCCTTTGCCAGGGCAATTGCACCAGAATTGTCACAGAAGATCTTCATTGGTCCCGATGCACTAGGTATGACACCTAGATCGGAAATGAACTCCTTCATCCAGACTCCTTCATTTGTTGCTTCCGAAGCAGCTATGTACTCCGCTTCACATGTAGATCCCCCCACGACGCTTTGTTTAGAACTGCACCAACTTACAGCTCCATCGTTTAATAAAAACACGAATCCTGTTTGCGATTTAGAATCGTCTGGATCAGTGTCAAAGCTTGCATCGACGTAACCATTTACGACTAGCTCTTTGTCACCTCCATATAGGAGAAACATATCCTTAGTCCTTTTCAGGTATTTCAGGATGTTCTTGACCGCTGTCCAGTGATCCACTCCTGGATTACTTTGGTACCTTCCTGCCAAGCTTATTGCTAAGCACACGTCAGGTCTGGTACACAACATTGCATACATGATAGAGCCTATGGCTGAAGCATTGGGAACATCTTTCATTTTCTCTCTATCTTCTGCTGTGGTCGGGCATCGAGTCTGACTCAATTTCACACTTTGTAGCACGGGCAAGAACCCTTTCTTTGCCTGATCCATTTTGAACTTTTTCAAAACTTTATCAAGGTATGTTCTTTGTGAAAGTCCAATTAAGCGTCTTGATCTATCTCTATAAATCTTGATGCCCAATATATAAGTAGCTTCGCCGAGGTCTTTCATAGAAAAACTTTTATTCAAGTATCCCTTTATGGTATCCAGAAATTCTATATCATTTCCAATTAATAATATGTCATCTACATATAATATCAGAAATGCTACAGAGCTCCCACTCACTTTCTTGTAAATACAGGCTTCTCCAAAAGTCTGTATAAAACCATATGCTTTGATCACACTATCAAAGCGTTTATACCAACTCCAAGATGCTTGCACCAGTCCATAAATGGATCGCTGGAGCTTGCACACTTTGTTAGCACCTTTTGGATCAACAAAACCTTCTGGTTGCATCATATACAACTCTTCTTCTAGAAATCCATTCAAGAATGTAGTTTTGACATCCATTTGCCAAATTTCATAATCATAAAATGCGGCAATTACTAACATGATTCGGACAGACTTAAGCATCGCTACGGGTGAGAAAGTCTCATCGTAGTCAACCCCTTGAACTTGTCGAAAACCTTTCGCAACAAGTCGAGCTTTATAGAGAGTTACATTACCATCAGCGTCAGTCTTCTTCTTAAAGATCCATTTATTCTCAATGCCTTGCCGATCATCGGGCAAGTCAACCAAAGTCCATACTTTGTTCTCATACATGGATCCCATCTCAGATTTCATGGCCTCTAGCCATTTTGCGGAATCTGGGCTCATCATCGCTTCCTCATAGTTCGTAGGTTCATCATGGTCAAGTAACATGACTTCCAGAATATGATTACCGTACCACTCTGGTGCGGATCTTACTCTGGTAGACCTACGAGGTTTAGTAGAAACTTGATCTGAAGTTTCATGATCAATATCATTAGCTTCCTCACTAATTGGTGTAGTTGTCACAGGAACCGGTTCTTGTGATGAACTACTTTCCAATAAGGGAGCAGGTACAGTTACCTCATCAAGTTCTACTTTCCTCCCACTCACTTCTTTCGAGAGAAACTCCTTCTCTAGAAAGGATCCGAATTTAGCAACGAAAATCTTGCCCTCAGATCTGTGATAGAAGGTGTACCCAACAGTTTCTTTTGGGTATCCTATGAAGACACATTTCTCCGACTTGGGTTCGAGCTTATTTGGTTGAAGTTTCTTCACATAAGCATCGCAGCCCCAAACTTTAAGAAACGACAACTTTGGTTTTTTGCCAAACCACAGTTCATGAGGCGTCATCTCAACGGATTTTGATGGTGCCCTATTTAACGTGAATGTGGCCGTCTCTAAAGCATAACCCCAAAACGATAGCGGTAAATCAGTAAGAGACATCATAGATCGCACCATATCTAGTAAAGTACGATTACGATGTTCAGACACACCATTTCGTTGTGGTGTTCCGGGTGGCGTGAGTTGTGAAACTATTCCGCATTATTTCAAGTGTAGACCAAACTCGTAACTCAAATATTCTCCTCCACGATCAGATCGTAGAAATTTTATTTTCTTGTTACGATGATTTTCCACTTCACTCTGAAATTCTTTGAACTTTTCAAATGTTTCAGACTTGTGTTTCATTAAGTAGATATACCCATATCTGCTCAAATCATCTGTGAAGGTGAGAAAATAACGATACCCGCCGCGAGCCTCAACATTCATTGGACCACAAACATCAGTATGTATGATTTCCAACAAATCAGTTGCTCGCTCCATAGTTCCGGAGAACGGCGTTTTAGTCATCTTGCCCATGAGGCACGGTACGCAAGTACCAAGTGATTCATAATCAAGTGATTCCAAAAGCCCATCAGTATGGAGTTTCTTCATGCGCTTTACACCGATATGACCTAAACAGCAGTGCCACAAATAAGTTGCACTATCATTATCAACTCTGCATCTTTTGGTTTCAACACTATGAATATGTGTATCACTACTATCGAGATTCAATAAAAATAGACCACTCTTCAAGGGTGCATGACCATAAAAGATATTACTCATATAAATAGAACAACCATTATTCTATGACTTAAATGAATAACCGTCTCGCATCAAACAAGATCCAGATATAATGTTCATGCTCAACGCTGGAACCAAATAACAATTATTTAGGTCTAAAACTAATCCCGATGGTAGATGTAGAGGTAGCGTGCCGACCGCGATCACATCGACTTTGGAACCATTTCCCACGCGCATCGTCACCTCGTCCTTAGCCAATCTTCGCTTAATCCGTAGTCCCTGTTTCGAGTTGCAAATATTAGCAACAGAACCAGTATCAAATACCCAGGTGCTACTGCGAGCATTAGTAAGGTACACATCAATAACATGTATATCACATATACCTTCGTTTACTTTGCCATCCTTCTTATCCGCCAAATACTTGGGGCTGTTCCGCTTCCAGTGTCCAGTCTGCTTGAAGTAGAAGCACTCAGTTTCAGGCTTAGGTCCAGACTTGGGTTTCTTCTCTTGAGCAGCAACTTGTTTGCTGTTCTTCTTGAAGTTCCGCTTCTTTTTCCCTTTGCCCTTTTTCTTGAAACTGGTGGTCTTGTTAACCATCAACACTTGATGCTCCTTCTTGATTTCTACCTCCGCGGCTTTTAGCATTGCGAAGAGCTCGGGGATAGTCTTGTCCATCCCTTGCATGTTATAGTTCATCACGAAGATCTTGTAGCTTGGTGGCAGTGATTGAAGAATTCTGTCAATGACACTATCATCAGGAAGATTAACTCCCAGTAGAATCAAGTGATTATTATACCCAGACATTTTGAGTATGTGTTCACTGACCGAACTATTCTCCTCCATGTTGCAGCTATAGAACTTATTGGAGACTTAATATCTCTCAATCCGGGCATTTGCTTGAAATATTAACTTCAACTCCTGGAACATCTCATATGCTCCATGACGTTCAAAACGTCGTTGAAGACCCGGTTCTAAGCCGTAAAGCATGGCACAATGAACTATCGAGTAGTCATCAGCTTTGCTCTGCCAGACGTTCTTAACATCGTCAGTTGCATCAGCAGCAGGCCTGGCACCCAGCGGTGCTTCCAGGACGTAATTCTTCTATCCAGCAATGAGGATAATCCTCAAGTTACAGACCCAGTCCGTGTAATTGCTACCATCATCTTTCAACTTTGCTTTCTCAAGGAACGCATTAAAATTCAACGGAACAACAGCACGAGCCATCTATCTACAACAAACATAGACAAGCAAAATACTATCAGGTACTAAGTTCATGATAAATTTAAGTTCAATTAATCATATTACTTAAGAACTCCCACTTAGATAGACATCCCTATAATCCTCTGAGTGATTACGTGATCCATATCAACTACACCATGTCCGATCGTCACGTGAGATGGAGTAGTTTCAATGGTGAACATCAATATGTTGATCATATCTACTATATGATTCACGCTCGACCTTTCGGTCTCCGTGTTCCGAGGCCATATCTGTTATATGCTAGGCTCGTCAAGTTTAACCTGAGTATTCCGCATGTGCAACTGTTTTGCACCCGTTGTATTTGAACGTAGAGCCTATCACACCCGATCATCACGCGGTGTCTCAGCACAAAGAACTTTCTCAACGGTGCATACTCAGGGAGAACACTTCTTGATAATTTTAGTGAGAGATCATCTTAAAATGCTACCGTCAATCAAAGCAAGATAAGATGCATAAAGGATAAACATCACATGCAATCAATATAAGTGATATGATATGGCCATCATCATCTTGTGCTTGTGATCTCCATCTTCGAAGCACCGTCGTGATCACCATTGTCACCGGCGTGACACCTTGATCTCCATCTTAGCATCGTTGTCGTTACGCCATCTATTGCTTCTACGACTATCGCTACCGCTTAGTGATAAAGTAAAGCAATTACAGGGCGTTTGCATTTCATACAATAAAGCGACAACCATATGGCTCCTGCCAGTTGCCGATAACTTCGGTTACAAAACATGATCATCTCATACAATAAAATATAGCATCACGTCTTGACCATATCACATCACAACATGCCCTGCAAAAACAAGTTAGACGTCCTCTACTTTGTTGTTGCAAATTTTACGTGGCTTCTACGGGCTGAGCAAGAACCGTTCTTACCTACGCATCAAAACCACAACGATAGTTCGTCAAGTTAGTGTTGTTTTAACCTTCGCAAGGACCGGGCGTAGCCACACTCAATTAAGCTAAAGTGAGAGAGACAGACACCCACCAGCTACCTTTAAGCACGAGTGCTCGTAAAGGTGAAACCAGTCTCGCGTAAGCGAACGCGTAATGTCGGTCCGGGCCGCTTCATCTCACAATACCGCCGAACCAAAGTATGACATGCTGGTAAGCAGTATGACTTGTATCGCCCACAACTCACTTGTGTTCTACTCGTGCATATGACATCTATGCATAAAACCAGGCTCTGATACCACCGTTGGGGAACGTAGTAATTTCAAAAAAATTCCTATGCACACGCAAGATCATGGTGATGGCATAGCAACGAGAGGGGAGAGTGTTGTCCACGTACCCTCGTAGACCGTAAGCGGAAGCGTTATGACAACGCGGTTGATGTAGTCGTACGTCTTCACGATCCGATCGATCCAAGTACCGAACGTACGGCACCTCCGAGTTCAGCACACGTTCAGCTCGATGACGATCCCCGGACTCCGATCCAGCAAAGTGTCGGGGATGTGTTCCGTCAGCACGACGGCGTGGTGACGATGATGATGTTCTATCGGCGCAGGGCTTCGCCTAAACTCCGTGACGATATGACCGAGGTGGAATATGGTGGAGGGGGGCTCCGCACATGGCTAAGGAATGATCCGTAGATCAACTTTTGTGTCCTAGGGTGCCCCCTGCCCCCGTATATAAAGGAGCCAAGGGGGAGGGGGCGGCTGGCCAAGGAGGGCGCGCCAAGGGGGAGTCCTACTCCCACTGGGAGTAGGACTCCCTTCTTTCCTAGTTGGAGTAGGAGAAGGGGGAAGGAGGAGGAAGAGGGGAAGGAAAGGGGGGGCACCGCCCCCTCTCCTTGTCCTATTCAGACTAGGGAGGGGAGGGGGCGCAGCCCACCTCTTGCCTCCTCTCCTCTTCTCCCTTAGGGCCCATGAAGGCCCAATAACCCCCGGGAGGGTTCCGGTAACCCCCCGGTACTCCGATAAAATGCCGATTTCACCCGGAACACTTCCAATGTCCAAACATAGGCTTCCAATATATCAATCTTCATGTCTCGACCATTTCGAGACTCCTCGTCATGTCTGTGATCACATCCGGGACTCCGAACAAACTTCAGTACATCAAAACTTATAAACTCATAATAAAACTGTCATCGTAACGTTAAGCGTGCGGACCCTACGGGTTCAAGAACTATGTAGACATGACCTAGAACTATTCTCGGTCAATAACCAATAGTGAAACCTGGATGCCCATATTGGCTCCTACGTATTCTATGAAGATCTTTATCGGTCAAACCGCATAACAACATACGTTGTTCCCTTTGTCATCGGTATGTTACTTGCCCAAGATTCGATCGTTGGTATCCAATACCTAGTTCAATATCGTTACCGGCAAGTCTCTTTACTCGTTATGTAATGCATCATTCCGTAACTAACTCATTAGCTACATTGCTTGCAAGGTCTGTAGTGATGTGCATTACCGAGAGGGCCTAGAGATACCTCCCCGACAATCGGAGTGACAAAACCTAATCTCGAAATACGCCAACCCAACATGTACCTTTGGAGACACCTGTAGTACTCCTTTAGAATCACCCAGTTACGTTGTGACGTTTGGTAGCACCCAAAGTGTTCCTCCGATAAACGGGAGTTGCATAATCTCATAGTTACAGGAACATGTATAAGTCATGAAGAAAGCAATAGCAATATACTAAACGATCAAGTGCTAGGCTAATGGAATGGGTCATGTCAATCACATCATTCTCCTAATGATGTGATCCCATTAATCAAATGACAACACATGTCTATGGTTAGGAGACATAACCATCTTTGATTAATGAGCTAGTCAAGTAGAGGCATACTAGTGACGTTATGTTTGTCTATGTATTCACACATGTATCTTGTTTCCGGTTAATACAATTCTAGCATGAATAATAAACATTTATCATGATATGAGGAAATAAATAATAACTTTATTATTGCCTCTAGGGCATATTTCCTTCACCCGGTACTCCGATAAAATCCTGATTTCACCCGGAACACTTCCGATATCCAAATATAGGCTTCCAATATATCAATCTTCATGTCTCGACCATTTCGAGACTCCTCGTCATGTCCGTAATCACATCTGGGACTCCGAATAACCTTCGGTACATCAAAACTCATAAACTCATAATATAACTGTCATCGAAACCTTAAGTGTGCGGACTGAGGGAGTCCTGGACTAGGCGGTGTCCGGATAGCCGAACTATCATCATCGGCCGGACTCCAAGACTATGAAGATACAAGATTGAAGACTTCATCCCGTATCCGGATGGGACTTTCCTTGGCGTGGAAGGCAAGCTTGGCGATACGGATATGTAGATCTCCTACCATTGTAACCGACTCTGTGTAACCCTAGCCCTCTCTGGTGTCTATATAAACCGGAGGGTTTTAGTCCGTAGGACACAATAACAATCCTACCATAGGCTAGCTCCTAGGGTTTAGCCTCCTTGATCTCGTGGTAGATCCACTCTTGTACTACCCATATCATCAATATCAGTCAAGCAAGAGTAGGGTTTTACCTCCATCAAGAGGGCCCGAACCTGGGTAAAAACATCGTGTCCCTTGTCTCCTGTTACCATCTGCCTAGAGGCACAGTTCGGGACCCCCTACACGAGATCCGTCGGTTTTGACACCGACATTGGTGCTTTCATTGAGAGTTTCTCTGTGTCGTCACCGATAGGCTCGATGGCTCCTTCGATCATCAACAACAAGGACGCAGTCCAGGCTGAGACTTTTCTCCCCAGACAGATCTTCGTATTCGGCGGCTTTGCACTTCAGGCCAATTCGCTTGGCCATCTGGAGCAGATCGAAAGCTACGCCCCTAGCCGTCAGGTCAGATTTGGAAGTCTAAACTTCACGACTGACATCCGCGGAGACTTGGTCTTCGATGGATCCGAGCCACAGCCGAGCGCGTCGCACTGTCACGATGGGCATGATTTAGCTCTGCTGCTGGACAGTACCCTGGAGGCCGCACACGAGTCCGCTCCGACCATTAATTCGGAGCCGACGGCGCAGATCAAGGACGGGTGGCTAGACACCGCCTCCGGGGCTGCTACCTCTATGGCAATGGAGCCGAATACCGACCTTGTCCCTTGTAAAGCTCGTGACTCCGAGGTGCCGGACTCCTCGCCGGACTCCGAACCCCTCGCGCCCCTACCAATCGTATCCGGTTGGGCGCCGATCATGAAGTTCACCGCTGCGAACACCTTTCAACACTCACCTCTTGGCGACATCCTAAATTCGCTAAAGTATCTCTCGTTATTAGGAGAGTCCGGGCCGGATCACGGTCAGGACAATTGGGATGCGGACAACTAAGAAATTCAAAGCCCACCCACCACCCACTTCGTAGCCACTGTCGACGACCTAACCAACGTGCTAGACTTCGACTCCGAAGACATCGACGGTATGGACGACAATGCCGGAGACGACCAAGAACCAGCGCCTACTGGGCACTGGAAAGCCACCTCAACTCATGACGTATACATGGTGGATACACCAAAAGGAAGCGATAACGAGGAACAACGGGACGCGACGAAGGATAATTCCCCCGAAAAATAACCAAAACGGCGACGCAAGCACCGCCCGAAGTCCCGCCTCGATAACAACAGCACCCATACTGACCCAGCCGTAGAGCAGGGCGAACCAGTGGACGACGAACATGCCACCAAGCAACCATCCGAACAGGATGAATTGGACGAGCAACCCATCCCAGGCGAAAATAACAGTCCAGACGATCTCACGCCGGACACATCACCGGAGCATAAGAACCTTCACAAAAGGCTCGTCGCCGCTGCAAGAAGTTTGAAGAAGCAGAAGCAGAAGCTCAAAACAGCGGAAGACGTACTCAGAATGAGATGGAGCAAAGTACTCAAGACCGCAGATAAATACGGTGATAGTCACCAAGCAAAGAGCTACCCAAAGCGCAAGCTGTTGCCCGAATTTGACGAGGAGGCGTAGAGCCCCCAAAGTCAAAAACAAGGAAGCCACCTGGCCGGATAGACGACCAGATGACAGGCTAAGAGCGGCAAGCGGCGCCGCACACAAGCCGGCACACGATCCACATAAGGATCCTCGCAAAAAGGATGACCCGGTCAGGTCCATCTATGGGCCAAAAAAGAAGGCTCCAGGAAGACACACAACACGCCGAGTGTTCGAAGATAACGTCACACCTAAATACAGGGGCGCCGCACACCCACTATGTTTCACCGATGAGGCACTGGATCATGAATTTCCAGCGGGATTCAAGCCCGTAAACATAGAGGCATATGACGGAACAACAGACCCTGGAGTCTGGATTGAGGATTACATCCTACACAAACATATGGCTAGAGGAGACGATCTCCATGCCATAAAATACCTACCCCTCAAGCTTAAAGGGCCAGCTCGGCATTGGCTCAAAAGCCTCCTAGAAAATACCATTGGAAGTTGGGAAGAGCTCGAGGATGCGTTTCGAGCAAATTTTCAGGGGACTTATGTCCGCCCTCCGGATGCAGACGATTTAAGTCACATAACTCAACAGCCCGGAGAGTCAGCACGCAAATTCTGGAATAGGTTCCTCACCAAAAAGAACCAAATAGTCGACTGTCCGGACGCCGAAGCCTTAGCAGCCTTTAAACACAACGTCCGAGACGAATGGCTCACCAGACACCTCGGCCAGGAAAAACAAGGAAACAATGGCCGCGCTAACAAGCCTCATGACCCGCTTTTGCGCGGGGGAAGATAGCTGGCTGGCAAGATGCAGCACCAGCGACCCGAGTACATCCGAGGTCAGGGATGGAAATGGGAAAGCACGACGCAGAAAAGATCAGCGCCGGAATAAGGAAAATGGCCCAAATAGCACGGCGGTCAACGCCGGGTTCAAAAGCTCTCGGCCGAATAACAAAACACTGCCCCTTAAGGACAACAATGATGAGCTATCCAACCTAACCAAAATCTTGGATAGGATATGTCAAATCCACAGTACCTCCGGGAAGCCTGCAAACCATACCCACAGATATTGTTGGGTCTTCAAGCAGTCCGGCCGACTTAACGCGGAACACAAGGGGCTCGACACACCAAGCGAAGACGATGACGAACCCCACAAGCAGCGTGCCGGAAAACAGAAGACTTTCCCACTAGAAGTCAAAATAGTGAACTCACTTCATGTGATAACAAAAAAAAATAGTGTGGCACCTACTAAAGCACGCGCCGCACGGTCCACCCCAGCGGAGTCCCGAAATTGGATGTCAAAACCAATTACTTTCGACCATCAGGATTACTCCAGAAGTATTCAAAACGCAGGAGGGACCGCTTTGATATTGGATCCCATAATCGACGGACTACAATTCACACAAGTCCTAATGGATGGCGGCAGTGATATAAACCTGCTATACCAGGACACCATCCGCAGAATGGGGATAGACCCTACCAAAATTCGCCATAGCAGCACTTCCTTCAAAGGAGTGACGCCAGGCCTTTATGCCAATTGTACAGGCTCTGTACTACTAGAGGTTGTGTTCGGTTCATTCGACAACTTCCGTCGCGAAAAGCTAATCTTGCATAGCGCCCCATTCAAAAGTAGCCATCAAGCACTACAGGGACGCGAAGCTTTCGCCCGCTTTAACGCAATACCGCATTACGCGTCTCTTACACTTAAAATGCCCGGTCCACGCGGCATAATCTCATTAAAGGGTAACTTCGAGCGTTCCTCGACCACGGAAAACGTGAGACTGCTTTGACAACCACACACTAATCCGGCCTTGCTGATCAAAGCCCCTAAAAACAGGTCATTTAGACCTCGGACACGGTTAGGCGAGTCCGGTATAAATAAGAAAGGGGCTTCCTAGCCACATACCTCTTTACAAGGGGTTGCACGCATGAACAACGAGAGCCAATAAAGCTCAACTTTATTCATCTTCCAAATCACACTCTGTTTTAAATATATTCTTTGCACGATATTCTTTCCAAACTAAGTTCTTCTCTTTTATAGATGAACCACGTGCTACAGCCGTCCAGGATACAGCACAACGGAGACACAGGCGCAGACGTGCAGCAGGGACCCGTTGCAAGGATTCTTTTCAGATTAAGACCCTGCGTAAACCTTTTTTACTGTCTCTTGTTGATACACATCCGCCGGTTTTTTACCATAACCGAGGAGGAGGCTGGCGCTTTGGCATCGGCCGCGTCAGGAGTTCTCGCCCGTACCTGGACACTAGGGGCTTAGGGCATTGTTCTGCCCGTTATCATAAAGACCGAATACCTCAGGGAGTGTTCGGCGTCTCGAGTTAGGCCTTATATGCATCAGCTCCGAATCATGTCTTTGGTCAAATGTTGGGTTTGCCCGGCTCCTGTGTTTTGCTGCCTTACGTTCCGCTCTATCGGCTAACGCGGCACCAAGAGAACTACTGCGATTGTGCCCCGGTTCAGCCGGGCGAGCACCTCAGTAGAGAAAGCCGAAAACTGATTGTCATGATATAGCGAGAGACTGGTCAACCACTCGATCGACTACTAGAATGTTTAGAATTCCTCCGCTTTGACGAAGGACCGCTTCCCAGTCAGGCACACATGCACCTCGAATTCGGAGAGCGCGGTGCCCCTAGGGGCTATATCATAGCCCCACCTTCGAACTCCTATGGCTAAGTGAAAGTGATAAAGCATTATAGTCCAGTTGCCTAGTTTGCTACGCTAGCACCTCCTTCACAGGACCAAGACGTTGGATTAAGTGTGAAAATGCGCTTCTTTGCAAACACCCCCGCACCATGTGCGTGGGGGCTGAAGCCGAAGACTGCCATCTTTCATGTTATATATACATATACATTAACAGCCGCACAGGAGAAATTTCAATACTTGAACGCACAAGTATAAAAAGCCCTTGTATTATAAATATGGTTTTACAAATCATACATGTCATTTGAACATAACGTTTTTCGAGCACGGCGACTCTATTAACCGAGCACCCTGCAGGACTTCCTCAAAATAGTGCTCGGCGGGTAATCGGCTTATGTCCGAATCCCGGGATGCAACATCGGTGGCGGCCATCTCTGCCCAGCATGTTTTGACACGGGCAAGAGCCATCCGTGCACCCTCTATGCATGCCGACTGCTTCATCGCCTTGATATGCGGCACTGCATCAAGGAATTGCTGCACTAAGCCAAAATAACTCTTCGGCTTCGGCCTTTCCGGCCACAGATGAGCCACGACATCCTTCATGGCAAGTCCGGACAGCCTATTCAGCTCAGCCCACTCAGCCAACCGATCGGTTAACGGCAGTCGCCCCGGACTATGGAATTGAGACCAAAAAAGCTCTTCCATTTCGTGATCCTTTTGGCTTCAGAAGTGCACGACTGCATCCGCCGCACTCGCCGTCAAATTCAGATAAGGATCCTCTGCACCCCACAGCTGGCCCAACTGAGCATACTTCGGATCCGTGAACTTCCTACGCAGCAGAAAGGGCTTTCCAGCCGCAATGCCTCCGGCCTGACGCAACTCTTCCTTTATAGCACTCATTGCAGAACGGGCATCCTTGGCTTCGGCGGTGGCCTTCTTCAGGTCCTCTTGCCCCGCTCGGCGTTCTCTTTCAAGAACCTCATAGCGGTCGGTAGCATCCTTCAGCTTCACGGCCATTCCGACCACCTCCTCCCTGCTTCGGCAGTGAGCAGCCTTTTCGGCTTTTAGCTCTTCGGCTGCCTTCGAGGCAGCCGCATCACTCCTTCTGGCTTGCTCCTTGGCTCGAGCAAGCTCTGCCCGAAGGCCCTCCATAGCAGCGGCGCCATCTGCATCAAGCATACATATTGTAAGGCGTGGGCATAAGCTCCCTTACCAGGTGACCGCGGAGAAACCACCCACCTTGTGACTCGTCAAGTCGCTTATTGACCAGCGTGATGTCCACATCTGCAACGTCCAGTTGCCGCTTCAGTTTGGCAACTCTATCAGTCCAGCTGGCCACGGAACGCTCCGCCCCCTGAATAGGAACGGTGACATCTTAACACTGAGATTATGATCCTCGGCACACGGTCACTTCTGACAACGCACCGAGTCTCAGGGGCTACTATCTATACAGGGCGCAATCTATGTGCAAAATTGTCAAAAGGTATGTCATTACTACGTACCTCAAACCCCGTCAGTAAACTTCTGACGGCCTCATGCAACCCGCTCTCAGCGGATGAAATCCTTTCAATCACCGTACTCATTAATGTACGGTGATCTTCTGAGATAGATGCCCTCTCAAGCAGATTCTTCAGCTCCTCCGGCCGTACACCAGTTGGTGCCGAACTCTCCGGCCCCGCCGGACTCGGGGAGACCCTGCGTGACGACACCTCAGGGTCACCTGCCCCGCCTGACGGTGCGGCAGATGGAGGCATCTCGCTCTCCATCATCTCCGGACGAAGATCCCCCGAAGATGAGCTCTGCTGAGAAGGGCTGAGATCCGAACTACAAGGTAAGAACTTCGGTTATCCTCAGAAATAAAAATAGGGATGTCCCTTATTACAAAACTCCCCTTTTTTTCTACTTACAGCTCGCTGCAGGGCTGATTCCCATGGGGAGACAGTGCGGTCGGGGCTTCTCCCGGCACAGGACCTTCCGGTGCGGATTTCTTCCCCCGCTTTAAGGCCTTAGCCGCCGGGTCCTCGGAAGCGGTCCTCTTCTCCCCCTGGAAGGAGGGATTCTCGATCCCTCCCTTCTTGAGAGCCTCCTTAGCGGAGGCGGTAGCTTTCCTGTTCTCCCCTTTGCCCTCTTCTGAAGGCGCAACCTCCAACATCTTGACTAACACGGGATCTGGCGTGGTCTTAGGGAGGGGGCCGGACACCGTATCAGTTTTGCTTGCGCTATCCACTCCTGTCCAAGGGATAGCCGGTTAAAAGGCAAATCCATGACAAATAAATGGACGATATGTTCAGACACAGGGCTACTTACTTGAGTATCCGGGCGATTGCAGCTTAAACCAGCGTCCTCGGTCAATTCCGGACACATCTCTTGTGATCCGAAGAACAATTTGTACATCTCCACGGGTGTCGTACCCATGAAGTGTTGGAGAGCTCGTGGTCCCTCCGGATTGAATTCCCACAGGCGGAGGGGGCGACGTTTGCAGGGCAGAAGACGCCGAATCAGCATAACCTGCGTCACTACAACTAGGTTGATCTCCCTCTCTTGGAGGTCTCGAATCCGGCCCTGCAATAGGGGTACGTCCTTGGACGGCCCCCAGTCAAGCCCTTTGTTGACCCATGACGTCAGCCGTTGTGGAGGGCCCGAGCGAAAGGCGGGCGGCGGCCTCTGCCTGCTGCCCTGGGAGCGGTGATGTAGAACCACTCCTGTTGCCACAAGCCGAGCTCCTCCTGAAAAGAGCCCTCGGGCCATGGAGCATTGGCCCTCTTGCTTATAACCGCCCCGCCGCACTCTGCCTGACGCCCCTCAATCATCTTCGGCTCCACGTTGAAGGTTTTGAGCCACAAACCGAAGTGAGTGGTAGTGCGGAGAAAGGCTTCGCAGACGACAATAAATGATGAGATGTGGAGGATGGACTCTGGAGCCAGGTCGTGGAATTCCAGCCCATAGTAAAACATGAGTCCCCTCACGAAGGGATCCATCGGGAAGCCTAAACCCCGATGGAGGTGAGACGCGAATACGACACTCTCGCCAGGCTCGGGAGTAGGAATGACTTGCCCTTGGGCAGGCAACCTATGCGAAATCTCGTAGGTTAAGTACCTGGTGTCTCTCAGCTTTAGCACGTCCTCTTCCGTGACGGAGGAGGGCATCCACCGGCCCTGTAGGTTGGAGCTGGACATTGTCGAAGGTCCGAAGTACCTGAATCTGGAGCCCTGGGTGTTGGAACTCGGGGCGAGGGGCGGATTCGATTGAGGATTGAAGAAAAGGAACAGGCCTTGGTCTCATTATAAAGAGGGAGAATACCAAGAGCCGTCCCCGTGACCGTTTGTAACTCGCCTTCGATGGAGGGGGCGTGGCAACGGGCGCGGTTGGGTTACCCACATCCGTATTGATGGGAATCCCGGAATAAGGGGAACACGATCTCTGCTTCGACAAGACGTGCCAAGGAAACCGCTTCGCTAAACGCGCTGAGGTGGTATAATAAAAACGATTCGAGTAAAGGCTTGGTTGTGGTGTGACGTCACGCCACAAAATACGTCAGCAGATTGAACTTGTGTAAATATTATTCTCTCTACAGTGGTATGTGGAATTTATTTTACAGAGCCGGACACTATCCCGGTGTTCACAATCTTCTATGAATTATTTAGAGGAGGAACCCGCCTTGCAATGCCGAAGACAATATGCACGCCGGACTCGTCGTCATTGAAGCCTGGTTCAGGGGCTACTGAGGGAGTCCTGGACTAGGGGGTGTCCGGATAGCCGAACTGTCATCATCGGCCGGACTCCAAGACTATGAAGATACAAGATTGAACACTTCGTCCCGTGTCCGGATGGGACTTTCCTTGGCGTGGAAGGCAAGCTTGGCGATACGGATATGTAGATCTCCTACCATTGTAACCGACTCTGTGTAACCCTAGCCCTCTCTGGTGTCTATATAAACCGGAGGGTTTTAGTCCATAGGACACAATAACAATCATACCATAGGCTAGCTCCTAGGGTTTAGCCTCCTTGATCTCGTGGTAGATCCACTCTTGTACTACCCATATCATCAATATCAATCAAGCAGGAGTAGGGTTTTACCTCCATCGAGAGGGCCCGAACCTGGGTAAAAACATCGTGTCCCTTGTCTCCTGTTACCATCCGCCTAGACGCACAGTTCGGGACCCCCTACCGGAGATCCACCGGTTTTGACACCGACACGGACCCTACGGGTTCGAGAACTATGTAGACATGACCGAGACACGTTTTCGGTCAATAACCAATACCGGAACCTGGATGCTCATATTGGCTCCTACATATTCTACGAAGATCTTTCTCGGTCAAACTGCATAACAATATACATTGTTCCCTTTGTCATCGGTATGTTACTTGCCCGAGATTCGATCGTTGGTATCTCAATACCTAGTTCGATCTCGTTACCGGCAAGTCTCTTTATTCGTTATGTAACGCATCATTCCATAACTAACTCATTAGTTACATTGCTTGCAAGGCTTATAGTGATGTGCATTACCGAGAGGGCCCAAATATACCTCTCCGATAATCGGAGTGACAAAACCTAATATCGAAATACGTCAACTCAACATGTACCTTTGGAGACACCTGTAGAGCTCCTTTATAATCACCTAGTTACGTTGTGACGTTTGGTAGCACACAAAGTGTTCCTCCGGTAAATGGGAGTTGCATAATCTCATAGTTGTAGGAACATGTATAAGTCATGAAGAAAGGAATAGCAACATACTAAACGATCAAGTGCTAAGCTAACGAAATGGGTCATGTCAATCACATCATTCTACTAATGATGTGATCCCGTTAATCAAATGAAAACTCATGTCTATGGTTAGTAAACATAACCATCTTTGATTAATGAGCTAGTCAAGTAGAGGCATACTAGTGACATTAAGTTTCTCCATGTATTCACACATGTATTATGTTTCCGGTTAATACAATTCTAGCATGAATAAGAAACATTTATCATGATATAAGGAAATAAATAAATAACTTTATTATTGCCCCTAGGGCATATTTCCTTCACATACAAGGTGAGAGTAACCTCAATGACCTTTTGAGCAATCAAAAGGAAGTTGTGACCAAGGAGGGAGTTGGGTTCGCACCCAAGTCCAAGAACAAAAAGAACGACAAGACCAAATGACCTCCCCCTCTTAAGCAAACTTTTGTGAAGGAGGGAGAGGGTTCTCCTAAGGAGAAGAAGAACAATGTGAAGGGTGGTGATGTCAAAAAGGGCAATGCCACTCCTTCCAACAAAGCCAACGACTTTAACCCTTCTTATGTGTTGTGCCGTGCTAGTGATGGGCATGTTTATGCTAAATTTGTTGGTTCTCCTTATGAGTACATTGAATGGTCTATTTGGGTTCATAAGACCCTTGTTACTAACATCAAAGAACCCATTACAAAATGGGTACCTAAAACCAAGCATTGATCTTTTGTAGGTGTTTGCTTCCGGTGGGGGATCATGGTTGCTCAATAGTGGAGCAACAAATCATATGACCGGAAGCAAGGACTTGGTGGTGGACGTGCACAAGATCCCTTCTATGCCCACCAACGTCGAGTGTGGTGATGCCTCGTCTTCTAAGGTATTGGGTCTTGGCAAGGTTGTCATTTCTCATGATCTAACGATGAAAGTCATGCTTGTTGAGTCCCTTACTTACAATCTACTTTCCGTTCGTCAACTTGCACTCATGGGCTTTGCCACTTTCTTTGATATTGATACCGTGGCCCTCTGTGGAGCAAGACTCTTAAAGTAGCCTTTGTTGGGCATGTCAAGAATGGTCTTTATGTGATTAACTTTTCGGAGCGACCCACTAAGACCGCGACATGCCTAATGGCTAAAGTTGATGTGGGATGGCTTTGGCATCACCGTTTAGCCCATGTAAATATGAGATCTTTGCAAAGTCTTCTCAAGGGGGACCATGTCCGTGGACTAACAAATGTTAGTTTTGCCAAAGATCGTGCTTGCAGTGCTTGTATCAAAGGAAAGCTACATGAGAAGGCTCGCCCTCCCACAACTATCATCTACTCGAAGAGACCCTTGGAGCTCCTTCACATGGATCTCTTTGGGCCTCCATCCTTTGATAGTCTTGGGGGTAGAAAGTATTGATTGGTGATTATGGATGATTATTCAAGATACACTTGGGTATATTTCTTCAAGAGGAAGAGTGAGAATCAACAAACCGTCATCGACTTTGCAAATTATGCTCAATGTCAACATGATGCAAAGATCTTGACAACAAGCAGTGACAACGTCACCGAGTTCAAGAACTACACCTTGGATGAGTTTCTTAGTGATGAGGGGATCAAGCATCAATATTCTGCACCATACACCCCTCAACAAAATGGTGTCGCGGAGAGCAAGAATCGGACATTGATGGATGCGGCAAAGACCATGATGGCGGATTTCAAGTCTCCTTACAACTTTTGGGCCAAAGCCATCAACACAGCATGTCATGCATCCAATCGGCTCTATCTCCTCAAAGGGTTGAACAAGACTCCTTATGAAATACTTAGCAGTAACAAGCCCAACCTCAAGTACTTCCGGGTGTTCGGGTGTAAGTGTTTCATTCTCAAGAAAGATGTTCGTTTGTCTATATTTGAGGCTAGAGCTCGTGAGGGCATATTTGTTGGTTATGCTACAAACTCTCATGCTTACCGTGTCCTCAACAAGTCCACCAGACTCATTGAGGAGATGTGTAACGTGGAGTTTGATGAGAATAACGGCTCCCAAGTGGAGCAAAGTGGTACTGGTGATGTAGGTGATGAAATTCCTCCCCAAGCCATAAGAAGAATGGGTGTTGGTCATATCCTACCCATTGAGGAACCCCTTGTGGCCGAAGGAGAAGGACAATGCTCTACTAAAGTGGAGGCATCACCAACCCAAGACCCACACGCTTCCGAAGAACAAAGTGAAGGCCCTCAACCTCATGAACAAGATCAAGGGCAAGATCAACCTCAAGATGGTGGTGAACCACCAAATGATTCCCAAGGTCAAGTTCTCCCCTTCGAGCAAGTTCAAGATCAAGAGCAAGCTCAAGATCAAGAACAAGCTCAAGACGACACTCAAGATGATCAAGTTACCCCTCCTCTTTTTCACATCCGATGAGGAATTAGAGCGTCGTGCCGCGAAGATCGCTTCCAAGCTCACTACCAAAGGTCATCTCATGGAGAATGTGGTTGGAAGCCTAAGAAAGGGGGTAAGCACTTGTAGACAATTAGCAAACTATTGTGAACATCATGCGTTTGTTTCTTGTGTCGAACCCCAAAAGGATTATGAGGCGCTCGAGGACTCGGATTGGCTCAATGCCATGCATGAAGAACTCAACAACTTCGAGCGTAACCAAGTGTGGAAATTAGTGCCAAGGCCAACCGAGAATCATAATGTCATTGGAACCAAGTGGATATTCAAGAACAAGCAAGATGCTCATGGGATCATTGTTCGCAACAAGGCTCGTTTGGTGGAACAAGGCTACTCCCAAGTCCAGGGTATCGACTACGGTGAAACCTTTGCTCCCGTCGCTCGCCTTGAATCTATTTGTTTGTTGATTGCTTATGCTTCTCATCATAATTTCACGTTGCAACAAATGGATGTCAAGAGTGCTTTTCTTAATGGTCCCATTAATGAGTTGGTGTATGTCAAACAACCCTCGGGGTACGTAGATCCCTATTTCCCCGATCATGTGTACCAACTCCACAAGGCGCTCTATGGCCTTAAACAAGCCCCACGTGCGTGGTATGAGCATCTTACAGAGTTGTTACAAGATCGTGGGTTCGAAATCGGGAAAATCGACCCCACTCTTTTTACTAAGAAGGTCAAAGGGGAGTTGTTTGTGTGCCAACTATATATTGATTATATTATTTTTGGTTCCCCTAACAAAGCTTTCAATGAAGAACTTTCCGCTCTCATCACCACAAAGTTCAAGAGGTCTATGATGGGAGAGTTTAAGTTCTTTCTCGGGTTCGAAATCAAGCAAAGAAGAGAAGGAACCTTCATCAACCAAGCCAAATACACTCAAGACATGCCCAAGAGATTCAAGCTAAGTGATGTCAAGCCGGCCTCCACTCCAATGCCCGTCAAATTCCAACTTGACATTGATCCCAATGGTAGAGCAGTGGATCAAAAGGTATATCGCTCCATGATTGGATCCCTGCTTTACCTTTGTGCATCTAGACCGGATATCATGTGAGTGTGGGAATTTGTGCACGGTTTCAAGCCGCACCTAAGGAAAGCCACTTTGTGGCGGTCAAACGAATCTTTCGATATTTGGCTCATACCCCAAACTTTGGCTTATGGTACCCAAGAGAAGCCAACTTTGATCTTTTGGGCTATACAGATTTAGATTGGGCGGGAGACAAAGTGGATAGGAAGTCCACCTCTGGAGGGTTCCAATTAATTGGTTTCTCTTTAGTGAGTTAGTCTTCTAAGAAGCAAAGTTGTGTATCTCTCTCGTCCACCAAAGCAGAATATGTGGCTGCCGGTAGTTGTTGTGCTCAACTCCTATGGATGAGGCAAACTTTGAAGGATTACGATGTCACTTGTGACGAAGTGCCTCTTTGGTGTGACAATGAAAGTGCCATCAAGATCTCTCTCAACCCGGTACAACACTTCAAGACGAAGCATATTGAGATTCGGTATCACTTCATCCGGGATCACATTAGGCGAAGGGAGATCAAGCTCAAGTATGTCAACACTCATGATAACCTTGCAGATATTTTCACGAAGCCCTTGGATGAAGCAAGATTCTGCAAGTTAAGGCATGAGCTAAACATCATTGATTCGAGAAATGTGCCTTGAACCCTTGCACACCCCACCATATTCATCATGCTTTCTTGTCTAGGTGTAGGCATGGACATAGGGGGAGTGTTGTTATCTCAATGAACTCCCCCCCATTATGCATAAACTAATCAAACTCTTTCACATTAGCCATTTTGGATGGTACTTGTGCTTCAAAGATGAGTTTTGGTCATGGGCCCAAGGTTAAAATCTTCGCGGCGCCATACCTCCAGACTCAAACATAGGTGGCCTCGGCCACCACCCTCTCTTGGAGAGGAGTGTGTTTCTCGTCTTCCTTGTGTTTGTTTTTGCGTGTGTGCTGCTCTCGTTTTCTAATCGTCTTCTTTTCTTGAGCTTAGCCATATTGGCCAGTCCTTTTGCGACTGAGCGGTACTACCGCTGGGTGCGCGGTACTACCGTTGATGATCATCAAGCGGTACTACCGCCCACCCCAGGAGCACTACCGCTACGGGGCGAGTGATGGGGGGTTATGTTGGGGCACGGGGAGTTGCCTTTCTCCCCCATACCCATTCGCTCCACCCGCTCGTCTTCTTCGTTGCTCCAGCGACGTCTTGCCACAGGAGGGCTTGGGCAGGCCGCCGTCTTCGTGCCGTCCCTCTCCAGTTCCTTCGGTGGAATCGATCCCCACCGCGTCCTCTTGCCATGGATGCCGGTATTGCCCCCGTTCCCGTTCTCTCTTTGCCTAGATTTCACATCTAGTTGTTAGGGGCAATAGGCATTGCTTTTCTCGATTTTTGGCTAAGTCGAGGCTTGAGTAGGATGGAGATGGCATCTAGACCTTTTGGATTGATGTTTGGTAGGATCATTTTTGAATTTGGCATCCCGCCGGATCTGCCCACGGCAGTAGGGAACCGCCGTTCCCCGTCCAGAGTGGTACTACCACTCAACTGGCGCGGTACTACTGCTCGAGCGGTACTGCCGCTTTTGGTGCACGGTACTACCGCTGGATGCCCAATTCCACCTTTTTCCTACCACTTTTTGATCCATGTTGTTTTGCTTGGAGGCTTATGCTCTTTCTTTCGTGTTGTTTCTTTTGATCGTGTGTTTGGTTACAGGTGATGAACATCCTAAGCAGCAAGTATGCTGTGTCAACCCCGGTAGTTCAACGTCAAAGCGCTACCGCACCTCTGAGACAACGGGTGCTTCCTCTAGTGCTCAACCTCCGTCTCAACACAAGAAGTCGACTGCCAACAAGCCGAAGCCGAGGGGCAAGACTGTGACAACAATGACTGCCAAGGAATTCTAGGAAAGGCGTCCCCGCAACCCCTATGCGGAAGACCAAGAACCCACTTTGGTCAACAGCCCATTCTGGAACCGTTTTCAGTTTGCCATCTACTTTGATGTGATCAAGGCTAAGAAGAATCTCTATGTTGATGTGCGCTCCATCAACACGTATGCTATGGAAAAGGACCCTGAGTACTTTGGCGAAGCCCTTCAGATGTGCTCTTAGCTGAACATTCTCAGAATCATGCAGTTCAACAAGTACTTTGATGTAGATTTGGTGGCTCAATTCTTTGTCACTGTCCATCTTGGAGCTGATGAAGAAAGGACTCTGACTTGGATGACAAATGGCAAGCTGCTTTCTGTCAAGTGGAAGGCCTTCATGGAGTTACTTGGGGTGGAAGATCATGGGCTTGAGACTCTAGTCGGCTTCCGCCCTCACAGTAATGCAACCTGCACTCACAAGCAAGCCCTCTGGCCCTACTGTACTGTGAAGATTCACCCCATGGATGAGAAGGAGACCTATGAGTTGCCTACCTTTCTGGACATCCTTCATCGTGTTTTCCAAGAGACTCTCTTCCCTCGTATCGGGAATCTGGATATGGTCCACTCCTATCTTGTGGACATGCTTCTCTTCTGCCAGCCTGAGAAGGAAGCAAACACTGGCGAGTCCTTGGACATTTCCCATGTCATGTGGTTTGAACTTCTCTCTGCCGTTTCTGAGCACAACTGCCCAATCTATGGTCCGTTTATCATGTTGCTCATTAAGAAGGCCTGGGCACATGTCTATCCTAGGGTTGTGCTAGAAACTGGAGAGTTGGTTTTTCATGGGATCAAGCGTCTGAGGAAGAAGGACAATTGGGGCACCCCGGCTCCTAAGTCTGGATGTCCATCTAAAGTTGCTGACATGGAGACCGAGGGCGAGACTGAGGCCGATGATGATGAGGACTATGAGCCCTCCGGAGTGGATCCCTCTTGGGCAAAGAAGATTAAGCGCAAGATGAAGAAACTTTTCTGCATGGAGTCTGATGGCCAGTACATTTCTCATGTCTCTGAGAAGAAGGCCCGAAGCCGTAACAAGGAGCTCATGCGTCAGTTGGGTGCAACTGTTAACAGCAGATCTGAGGGAAGGATCACTGATGAGGAGGAGTGGGTTCAGCAGCACTGCCCGTGGACCGATTCAGACACCGAGCAGTTTCCTACCAATGGCGGCGATGCAGATGATCCCGCTGGGATGTGATGCTCGAGATCCACAGTTTGCTCGAGATCACCTGGAGCCGTAGCAATGCTCTTTGCCTTTTTGGTGCCTCGATGCCAAAGGGGGAGAGAGTCTAGGGATTTATGTCGTTGCCGAGTTGCGAGTGTGTCTTTGTGGTTGCGAGTGTGTCTTTGTGGTTTTTGGTGTCGTTGTCGAGTTGTGTCTTTCCTCTCGTCGTTTGCTTTGTTTGGTTTTGGGCCTGTGAGACATAGTTCCAGTTCATATGGTGTGAGACATATGCTACCTTATCCATTATTATCTATGTCCTTCTAGTACTTTGGTAATTTATGAGTTGCATGCTTATCCGGTTATATACCTTGCTCATCGTACGCTTGTTGCTTATGTTGTTGGACTATAAAATATAGGGGAGTGTTGATCCTAATGTGTGTGCCTAGCATTCCAAAGGCACCACTAATTAGGTGCACACATTCAGGGGGAGCCCGTCTATATTTTGTAGTTCTAAGTATCTTTACATTCTTGTACTATCCTTGTGCAAATCGCTGGTTGTCATCAATCCACCAAAAAGGGGAGATTGTTAAGGCATATCTCTCTCTATGTAGTTTTGGTGATCGATGACAACACGCTTGCAGACTAATCATGTGCCTTGAGCATTTCAGAGATTCATCCTTTGGCACGAGACGATTCCTTCCCCTCAGAGTTTTAATCAAAGACGGTGTAGCTCTTCGTTTCTGTTTTGGTGGACTTGTTTCGTAGGAGTCACCGTACTATCAAGAGGGAGCCCGCTTTGGTAAGGCTAGGGTGGAATCAACACGTACACATCCTCTTGGCACCCTCTGAGGCTTCCCTCTTTGATGGAGCTTCCATTTCTTTCCTATGAGCATGTTTTGGTCCCAGCAGTAGTACCGCGGTGCCCAGCGGTAGTATCGCTCAAGAGCCACAGGTGGCAGTACCGCTCTGCAGCGGTAGTACCGCCTGGGAGTCCTCAGCCGTAGTACCGCTACGGTACCGGGCTCCTACCGCCTCAACTCGAGGGGGTCGCCTCTCGTGTCGGATTATGCGGCACTAAGCAGCGGCAGTAGAAGCGGTAGTACCGCTCGTGAGCGGTAGTACCGCCCTACCACCGCGGCAATACCGCACAGGGTTCGATTCCTGCTCATATGCTAGCCCTCCCAGACTTCACAGCAGTACCGCGAGGGGGGGCGGTAGTACCGCTAGGCCCATCAGTAGTACCGCTGCCCCCTGTGGTAGTACCGCCCTTTGCGGGGCTGTTTTGGGGGGGTAATAGTTGGATTGTTCCCCCCTCTATAAAAGGAGGTCTTCTTCTCCAAAGTTGACCTACCTCTTCCCCCAAAGCTCCATTGTTGCTCCATCTCCCCCTAGCCAATCAAACTTGTTGATTTGCTCGGGATTGGTTGAGAAGGCCCCGATCTACACTTCCACCAAGAGAAATTTGATTCCCCCCTCTAATCCCTAGCGGATCTTGTTACTCTTGGGTGTTTGAGCACCCTAGACGGCTGAGGTCACCATGGAGCCATAGTCCATCATGGTGAAGCTTCATGGTGTCGTTGGGAACCTCCAATTAAGTTGTGGAGATTGCCCCAACCTTGTTTGTAAAGGTTCGGTCACCGCCTCTAAGGGCACCAATAGTGGAATCACGACATCTCGCATTGTGTGAGGGCGTGAGGAGAATATGGTGGCCCTAGTGGCTTCTTGGGGAGCATTGTGCCTCCACACCGCTCTAACGGAGACGTACTTCCCTTAAAAAGGAAGGAACTTCGGCAACACATCCTCGTCTCCATCGGTTCCCCTTTTGGTTATCTCTCACCTTTGCTTGTGCAAGCTTATATTGTGTTGCATCTCTCGCTTTCTTGTGTGCTTGTTGTTATCGCATCATATAGGTTGCCCACCTAGTTGCATATCTAGACAACCTACTTTGATGCAAAGTTGAAATTGGTAAAGAAAAGCTAAAAATTGTTAGTTGCCTATTCACCCCCCCCTCTAGTCAACTATATCGATCCTTTTCAGTTGCGATATCGGTGTGACGGGAATTCTGTCTTGGTGCCTCCCGATTGTATGGATTGGACCCGGGGAGTTGAGCTCCAAGGTGTTTTCGTCATAGTGCTATCGTTTCAGTTTCGGAATACCTAAGGATGCCGACATCGAAACACTCCCATACTTTTCATGGTGGCAAATAATGACGTGACTTATCCCCAGTACTGGAGGAGATAGCACGGATGATCCTCCATGACTAGTATCATTGTGTGTTCCTCCATCGGTTTCATTCTTTTCTAACCGGCGTGCTTCTCGTCAAGTTCATCCTATCCTTTCAATATTTGCTAGATCAATTCTCAGTTCTCCGCAATGGCGTTTGTTTCATCCGCCCCAAGTTGTCTTTGTTTTCCCACCATCCCACCCTTTACTTCAAGGACTCATATATCTTAATCAAGTATCCATTTTATTCATGAGAAGTCTATCCAGTTATTTTTTCCCTTCTATGTTCTTATCCGGTGCTTCCTCGTTAAGATGCTTAGGAGCTTCAAGTTTATCATTCTTCGTTCTCTTTTTCTTCTCCAGTGAACTAAATGTAATATTTCGGTGTTGATCATATCCCTTTCCTCGTTTCAAATGCTTTCTCATGCCGGTGCACCTCTTGATCATTCTCATATCGCTATATATTTTCTCCGGATCTCAGAAGATCGCGTTTCCATTCTTAATCCATTCAAGCTATTTCGAGGTTAATATCTCATTAAAGCCATTTAATTCAACCGGTGCAATCTCTCTTTTAAAAATCACTTGAACGATGTATCTTTGAGTGGGCTCAAACCCACAGGTCTTTTCCCAAGATCTTACCTAACTCTTCTAATTTATCCAGAATGATTCTCAAATTCTTTAAAAGTTTGACGTAAGAATGAATTATCATCAGTCCTATGTCTTTCTCCAAGATCTTTCAAATTCTTTTCATCGTTGGTTCAACCTTTCTATTCTTCATTCCGGAGTGCCTCAACAATTCATGGGGGTGTTTCTCCTCGTCATTCTCGGATTTTGAAGACCGAAGGAGAGTTTCTCTTAAATCCTTGTTCATTCTCTTGAAGATTCATAGTTCAAGCTTGATGCCATCCTCTCAAATTGTTTTGATTGTGAGAAATATTCGTTCATTTTCTAAAATTCTTCCCAGTGATTCGATCACTTTTCTTTAATCGTCTTCAATTCTTATGGTGGTTCGTTCAAGATTCCTCTTCCTTTGTTTTCATATCAATTCATTCGTTTTCCCCAAATCCTACTGGTGGTTTGTTGAAGACCTTCTCCAAGTTTGCGCTATATCTCTCCGTAATACTTCTCAACGAGAATAAGTAGTATGCCAATCCGTTGCTTGCCATCAATTTAAGTTGATGAAGGATAAACATATAGTAAATCTTATTCTTGTTTCCTCGAGGTGATTCAATTCTTTTCCGGAGTTCATTCGTGGTATCAACTCTCGATTCAAGTTGCTAACCTTTGTCTTTCGGAGTTCCAAGTTTTCTTGGATGTCTCATCACGAAGCTCCATCTAAATCAGTGCAAGGATTCACCTTGTTCTTTCAACTTCTCTTTTCTTTCTATCATTCTCTTTTTACTGACGTCCTCACGAAGGCTCAACATGGTGGTTCGTGAAGGATTCCTTTCATTCTTCAATTGTTCTTCAAGATATCTCTCGGAGTTAAGATCCGCCAAGCTATACTCTAAAATAAACATGGTGTTCAACACATGTTTTATTTTGAGGAGTTCAAGCATTCTTCATCTTGCATTCTGAAGTGCAATTCTTTCAATCTTATCTTTTGAGGTGGTCTTACGTCATTCTTGACAATTTCCCTTCGTGTTTCATGATTCACTTGTTTTCAAGAATGGGGTATTTTAAATCCATCAATCTCTTCATTGGAGTTATCTTGGTGAAGATTTCACCTAAAGCCTTCCCTAAGGAATGTTGCTATAATGGTGCTTATCAATGACCCAAGTTCTTCATTTATCCTCTCGGTGAAAGAAGTTTTTCGTATACTTGTTGATCTCAATCCAATCAAATGTTACATTAGTGGCCAGTTGTGACCTCATAATTTTGGGATGTTTTCCACAAGCCCACAACAAGATTATTCTTTTGTTGTTGAGTTTTTTAACAACTCCATTCAACCATTCTCCTAGGATGCTCTGTCAAATTCATTTGAGGTAGAACATGTTGTTTTCTCTCTGTTCTTTTCATTCCATTCTTTCATTTCTTCCGGAGGCATTGTGATGTTGCTCTCTTCACCCATCATCTCGTTGTGTCAAGATCATGTTCTTTTCTTTTTCTTGCTTATCCATTTAACTGGAGTGGTGTGTCCTCTTTTCAAGTTATTTTCATCTTACCAAGTCTTGGCTCTCTTTTCAACAGGAGTGCTTCCCGAATTCTTCCTTTCTCATCTTGTTTTAACTGGAGTGGTTTCAAATTCTATCTTGTCCATTAAACTCTTGATTCATGTCTTTGCAACCTTCAAGTTCTCGTAATGTTCCTTGTTCCTCTTTTCTAATAGATTGTTTGCAATCTCATTCATCTCCGTTGTATTATTTCTTTCAAGTTGTTCAACATTTCAAAGGTTTGTTGATTTCATTCGTTTGTCAAAGAAGCAACTTCGTTTTACCTCTTCCTTTTCTATTTCTCTCCGATGACATCCCTAGGATCTCGGGTCGAGATCCTTTGTTAGTGTGGGAGAGTTGTGATGCCCCAAGACCGACGCTTCATGTGCCCTCCAAGTATTCCGAGTTTCGCCGGGTGATTTGTTTTGTTTGTTGCATTCATCATTGCATCATTTGCATTGCATCATGTCATCATTACCAACTTAAATGTTTTCTCATAAATAAATTGCATGGATCTCTGATCCATTTAAATTGAGGGAAATGCACATGATGATTTCTCTTTAAAACATAATCAAAGCCTCCTACTATTATTAGGGAGCTATATTAAAAAATATTCCATTAACTTTGGAAACACGATAACACACTTACAATTTAATTCTCATGCCTTCCCTACTTCAAGTTTGGTCCCCAAACTTTGTCGATAATTCTTTTGTCTCACATCCAAGCTCCACCAAAAATCTGAACATTTTTGGACCTTCCAAACTCCCACTTCCTATTTAAACTCTTTTGAATGTAATTCAAATGAGGTTGTATTCAAACCCTTCGACACGTCTCGTTGCAATTTTTCTAGATCAAGCCCATTTTGGTGAGCCCAGGAAATTTACTACATTCCCAAATTGCTTCTCTAACATCTTCTTTTCTCTCCTTTTCTTTCCTTCTACTTTCTTCCTTCTGTTTTTGGAAGAGAGAGCAACCCACCAACTCTAGCCCGCAGCCCAGACCGGCCCAATTCCCCCTAAGCCCACCTAAACCACTGTTAACCCTAGCCCCGTTCGATCCAAGGGAACCGGATCCTCTAACATTCAGAAGGAATGTTAGAGAAGCTACAATACCCTAACTTTCCTTCTTTCTATCTATATGATTAAGACTAAAATGACTTAAATTAATTTGTAAATTGATGATCTATTGTGTACATTTATAATAATTACATATAAACAAATTGATGATGAAATAAAATTAATTTTGAATTATTTACATCTACAGTAAATATCAACAGTAAGTAACATGCTAACTTCCTACTAATAGTCCCTAACTTTCCTTCTTCGTTTTACACTAGACTAGCACTGTAGCACTGTGACATTCCTTCTGAATGTTAGAGGATCCGGTTCCCGGTCCAAGCCCCCGCTCCTCACTCTCCCTCGTCTCCTCCCTCGCGCCGTCACCATGCTCGGGAGAGAAGTTCCTCGTCCCGATCCCCTCGCCGCCACCACTGCGAGTTCCCCTCCACTGCAGCGCCATCTTCCCTCCTCCTCCTGCGCCCAGGCCGACCCTCGTTTGCCCGAATCCGCTCTGGATTGGCTTCCCGCAACCTCCTCCGCATCGATCTGCCCCTCCCTCCCCATATCGTCCTCACGGAACTTCAAGCACGACAGCTCGCCGGAGGAGCTAGCCTCCTCGCCGGTGACCAGCAGAAGTAGAAGACCACGCGCGCCCTCGCCTTCCCTTCCCGCCTCGTCCTCGGTGCCTTGTCCCTGAGCCCTGTGTGCCCGATGCCGCCCCGTCTCCTCGCGGCAGTCCTGCCGCCAAGTCCCGCGCCCGCTGCCTTGCCCACGCCTCAAGCTCCGACTGGCCTAGCTCCATCATCTCTACTTTGCCCCGCAGCTGCCGCCCCAACTCCAGCCTCCCTCGCGCGCCTCAAGCTCCGACCGGCCTAGCTCCATCATCTCTACTTTGCCCTGCAGCTGCCGCCCCAACTCCAGCCTCCCTCGCGCGCCTCAAGCTCCGACCGGCCTAGCTCCATCATCTCTACTTTGCCCCGCAGCTGCCGCCCCAACTCCAGCCTCCCTCGCGCGATCCCGCACCCGACATGGCTCTGTCGTTGCCCTCATCTCCCGCCGACTTTCAACACCTCATCGCCCGAGCCCTCTGCTCCAGGAGCTCGTCATCACCGGTGCTTCTGCATCTTCCACCTGAACGACCCGCCTCCTGCGTGCCATGGTCAGCCATCTACAACACCACGAGGCCGTTGGGTGGCTCCTTGCTAGACCACCACGACCCCGACGTCGTCCTCCACCACTGGCCAACCCTGTTTCCTTCTCTGTTGTCATGCACGCGTTGTTGTTTGTTGCGTGCAAAGATCGCAGCTCCAAGTAACCATCACCGACAAGATCCCCGCGAGACTCGGATGTCCACCAAGTCCAAATACACTACCGCAACCGGGACATTTGTTCTGCTACGTTTTGGAGGCGCCAAATTCCTCTTAAAAAATGTACGACTACAGCCGACGTGGATTTCATCAAGTACCCCTTCTGTCGGCGTTCTGGGAACGGGGTCCTCAGACTTACCTACCTACGACCTGCGGCGTGGCTCAAAGGGGGCCAGCGCGGCCCATCTTCATCAACACAAGCTCAAGACCCTTGCGAGGGGTCAAGCTCCACGTAGCGGATGACAAGGAGCTTCCTCATGCACGGTCTCATCAGGCTGGCTCACGAGGAGGCGGAGAGTTCAAGGCGGGGTACCTCGCGAGATGCCCATGACGCAAGCCATGACGACCAAGGGCGCCAGTCGGGCGCCAGCCCGCGCATTGTCCTCCTTTACTCTTTGGTGCAAAGGGAGCAAGCGCAGGCGAGAGCATCAAGCAAAGGCATCCATTCCGGTGCAACAAGACCAAGACCAGCCCAACGGCAGGGAGGAAGTCATTGTGTAGTCCAAGCAGGCGTCACCACCAGGCGAGGACCAACTTTAGTCAGGATAAGTGTATTCGTTGTTCCCCTTCAAAATGGCCAATTGTTGGCGCCCTTCCCGCTCAATATTTGGGAAGAGGCCCAAGGCCTTTGCCTATAAATAGGACTAGCCACCCCCAGGGTAGAGGCATCTGGATCCTCACCAAGAAACCAGTAGATAGAGCGACTACACCCTTCCTATTAGTTCATCACACCAGCCAAGAATAGACCCTCGCGAGGCTGTTCTTCCTTGTATTGTTCATCATCAGACCAAGAGCAATCCACCACACCACACACTGGAGTAGAATTTTACACCACAATGGTGGCCTGAACCAGTATAAACCTTGTGTCTCTTGTGCTGTTTATTTCGTAGTTTAGATCCAAGCGATTCGGCGAGGAGCAGGTAGGTAGAGGGCGAAATCTCCGCGCGCACCCCAGTGTTCGAACCTTAAGGGTCTGCCGGAACCCGAAATCCGACATTTGGTGCGCCAGGTAGGGGTGCGCCGGAATTCGTCTCCTGTCGCCCTGTTCTTCACCGACCGTCGCATCCATGTCTGACGCTCGTCGGGCCCGCAACGAGCGCCGAGCCGCCCTCGCTTCCCGCATCGCCCACACGGCTCCCGTCGGTGGGCGCCCTCGTCGTTCCCCGTCACCTGCCGTCAACGCCGCCACCGGCCCGGCAGGAAACAAGCAGCAAGCATCGTCCCAGCATCCATCCATGAGGCGAGACGGCCGCACTGCTACACCCTCGCTCACCCCTGCTGGTTCTTCGTCTCGCGCGCCCCCGCGCGGCCATGGAGGCTCGAGTTGCGCTCATCGCGGCAAACGAGCTCCTGCGCTACCGCCCAATCGACGCCGTCTACAAAGAGTGGCTCGACCGAGTCGCCGAGCTCGTCCGCGCCGCTAGGGGCTCCCCCGCGCCGTCCTTCTCGCTGCACCGCGCCCCGCCCTGCGTGGGCAATGAAGCTCCTGGGGTGCCTCAGCCACCTCCCCCTCAAGAAGGCGCCCTGGCCCCGAGGCGCGCGGCCCCTGGGCGGTATCCACTCCGTCAGGCGCCAGCGCGGCAAGAGCAGAGCTGCCAAGAAGTCCCTCGCCCTCGAGAAGCTGCCCGAGCGCTCCCTGCTCCAGCACGTCAAGACCCCGCGCTGCTCCCAGCTGCAGCGCATGGGGACCCGCAGGACCAAGCTCTTCGTCGCCCAACGCCTCCCGTGGCCGTGGCGGGCTGCCGTGCCTTCAGCATCGAGCTACGCAGTGTCGCGTGGCCCGGCAAGTTCAAGCCAGACCCGCCTCGCTACGACGGCACGGCTGACCCTGCAGAGTTCCTCCAGCTCTACGAGCTGGGCATCGAGGCTGCCAACGGAGACGAGAAGGTCATGGCGAACTGGTTTCCCATGGCGCTCAAGGACGGGGCCCGCACCTGGCTCCTGAATCTGGCTCCAGGCACGATCTCCTCTTGGGACGAGATGCGCACCCGCTTCATCGCCAACTTCCAGGGTACTCGCGACCGGCCACCCGCCGTGAGCGACATGCGTCGTATCAAGCAGCAACCAGGGGAAACCCTGCAGAAGTACATCCAGCGCTTCAACAACGCGCGCCTCATGATCCCCAAGGTGACCGAGGAGGCCATCATCTCAGCCTTCTCCGACAGCGTGCGCGACGTCAAGATGAAGGAGGAGCTGGCGATGCATGAAGACCTGTGCACCTCCTTGGAGCTGTTCAACTTGGCGACCAAGTGCACCAGGGCTGAGGAAGGGCGCCTCTCCCTCCTCGAGCTGCCTGCCGCAGACCCAGAAGAGAAGAATCCCAAGGCCAAGGACGTGAAGCGCAAGGGGGCTGCCGTGCTCGCGGCAAAGCCAGACACCAAGCGGGGCAGAGATCAGCCCGAACCCTCCAAGGGCAGTCGGTACTGCATGTACCACGACCTCCACACCCACAACACCAATGAATGCCAAGAGCTCCGGGCCGTGCGTGAAGGAAGGGTCGGTCGACGTCCCGACCGCAGCGACCGGGGCTACGGCCGAGGAGGAAGGAACGCATGACGTTGGGAAGACCGCGGTCCACGCCAAGGGTGGCGCGACCAACCGCGCGAGGATCGCTGGCAGGACCCGCCTCGCGAGGGAGGCTGGAGGGATCAGCCTCACGAGGATCGCCCGCAAGGTAGCGCAGGCCTCCCTCCGCTGCCGCCGCAGCCAAGAAGAAATGAGGACCATCATCCGGACGAGGGGGCTGGGGGCTTCCAGGAACCACGTGCGATCGCCTGCATCCTGGGCGGAGCTCAAGCCCCAGCCTCTCAGCGCATCTTCAAGCAGTTCGCCCGCGAAGTGAATGCAATCCTCCCCAAGCTCGAGGCCACGCGCCCTCTCAGGTGGTCGGCATTCGCCATCACGTTCAGCTCAGCGGATCAGCTCAAGTGTGCGGCCACAGCCGGAGTCCTCCCGATGCTTTGTTCCCCAATCATCAGCAACGTGCTAGCCACCAGGACCCTCATCAATGGCGGAGCAGGGCTCAACGTCCTGTCCGTGGAAACGTTCAACAATCTCCAAGTGCCCTACAATCAGCTTCAGCCAACCAAGCCTTTCTCCGGAGTCACCGACGGCTCCACGGTCCCGATCGGGCAGGTCCGCCTCCGTGTCACCTTCGGGGCACGCGACAACTACCACACCGAGCTCATCGACTTCGATGTCGCCCACATTCGCCTGCCGTACAATGCCATCCTCGGGTACCCAGCGCTGGCCAAGTTCATGGCCGTAACCCACCATGGCTACAACGTCCTCAAGATGCCAGGAAGTGGCGGGGTCATCACGGTGCCATGCGAAGAGAGAGACGTAGTGTGCTCCCTGGAGCGAGCCTTTCAGGCCGCATCACTGGAAGACCCGGATCGCGGAAGCAGGAGGCTTCGCAAGGCCGCCCCCAAGAAGAAGAAGACATCGTCCGGCCCGGCCCCTCAGGAGGCAGGCCCCGCAAGGCCCGCGCCTGCTCAGGGGGAACCTCCTTCCATCGCATAGGGAAGCGTGCCCGGCGCCCTCCTCAGGCAGGGCTCGGGGGCTCTCCCCTGGAGGGCCGCCGACCTCGCCAAGGTGACGAGGGAGGCGCTTGGGCACCACGTGGAGGCGTGTTTCGAAGCACGTTTCCCTCAAGAAGGAGCAAGGCAAGGAGGGCCAATCCCTTAGGAGTTCGTCAGCAAGGCCATTCAGGAGCTACAGGAGTCAAGAGTCATGAGAGGCAGCCGCCGCTAACCCGCTGTGGCCCCCATCCAGGCGAGGATGGTGGGCTGCGCGTCTGCATCGACATACCAGGGCTCAACCAAGCCGCATCTCAGGAGCGCCTCTGGCCCTCGCAAGTGGGACGCTGCGAGGGTCAGCCCCACAGCTACGTTCGCATGCCTTATGGCTTGCCGAACGCGGCTGCCGTGTACCAGCGCCTCATGAGGTCCATCCTGGAGGCTCAAGAGGTCAGGCGTTCCGCAGCCCTGGTGGAGATGGAGATAGTCCGCGAGGGGCCACCAGCGCCTCCGGAGCCTCCCGAGGCCCCTGGGCCAGGGGGCTCGTGAGGATCGGCTCCCGCAGCCCACTGAGTCTGCTACACCAACACCCCTTCGTCCCCAACATCATCAGGTGACATCTTTCAAGTTTTATTTCCAGCTGGGAGCGCCCTCAGGGCCACATTATTCCTAGGCCACGTGGTTCCGTCCCTGCGACATGTATCCCTTTTATTTCATGTTCTTAGCTTACTTTATTGGGGGCTCCCTCGGGCTGCATCATCCCCAAGTCGCTCGGGTCAGACCCAGCGGCGTGTACCCCTCTTGCGTTTATCTTAGGGCCATGCTTTCAACCCATCGTGCTTGTTATTTGGTGCCTGTCCGGGGCACCATTTCTTCCTAGATGTCGCAAGCTTGCACGTTAAAGGGGGGGTACCTGAGCATCGTGACTCAGGGCTCCTACCGGATGTCCAGCCCTCACCCTCTGATCTTGTCCATGGTATCGCGACCTGGCATACCAGCGACGGCTGAGACCAGCTCGAGGGCTGGGACCCGAGGACGTAGAGCATCGGCATCTAGCCAAATTTGCAGGAACACACTCCAAGATAGGGCCCAGTGCCAGGCGCAACCTGCCTTGGGGTAGGACCCCGTGAGTCCTGCACTGGCTCACGGGTGCCCAACACGCCTCGCCAGGCCTTTCACGCCTCGTCGCCTCTCCGAAGCAACTAACGGCTAACTGTCGATTGTCACGGTGAACTCTCGTTCCTTTTGTGATAAGCCTGCAGGGTCCCTCCAAGGAGCATCGTCAGGCGAGGCCCTCACGGTGTCTTCTTCACTCTCGTCCGCGCCAACCGCTTGCACGTTAAAGGGGGGGTACCTGAGCATCGCGACTCAGGGCTCCTACTGGCTCTCCAGCCCTCACCCTCTGGCCTTGTCCACGGCATCGCGACCTGGCATACCAGCGACGGCTGAGACTCGCTTGAGGGCCGGGACCCGAGGACGTAGAGCAGAAAGGGGAGCGAAGGCGAGAGGGGAGGAGCACGCGAGGACCTCGCCAAGCAACCCCTCGCTGCCAAGGCACGGACCTAGCGCCGCACCAGGAAGCGTTTCCTGACCCTCGAGATAAGTCATCCTATGAGATCATTAGCTATCGCAGCACCATCCCCGCACCTAATGCAATCCCGTGTTAGCAACGTTGCTCTCCTTTCTCACCGAATGATGGCTGCTTGGGCGCTAAGGGGGACCTCCCGAGCATCGCGACTCAGGGGCTCTTTGTCACGCCCAATATGCGACCCTATCCAAAAGGAACTCGAAGGTCCCACCAAGGATAGACCCGCATATTGAAACGCTTTTGCAAGGTGGATATCATTACATCAACATTACGTAATAGATGGGGATACATACAAGAGGCATACAATGCCACACAAATACAACATCATCATACAACAGATCAACATCCGACTATGGATGATACATAAACAGAAACTCAAACAATATCCACCCTGCTAGCCCAGGCTGCCGACCTGGAACCTATCCCCTGATCGAAGAAGAAGCAGAAGAAGAACTCCAAAACAAGCAAACATCGCTCTCGCGTCAGGATCATCGCAAAACCTGTACCTCCAACTGTTGTTGTAGTAATCTGTGAGCCACGAGGACTCAGCAATCCCATTACCATGGGTATCAAGACTAGCAAAGCTTAATGGGAAAGGAAGGGGTAAAGTGGTGAGGTTGCAGCAGCGACTAAGC
Organism: Triticum dicoccoides; assembly: GCF_002162155.2. Taxonomy (NCBI): domain Eukaryota; kingdom Viridiplantae; phylum Streptophyta; class Magnoliopsida; order Poales; family Poaceae; genus Triticum; species Triticum dicoccoides. Next base: position 315,035,505 of record NC_041381.1, on the reverse strand, counting down.
ATGATATGGTGGCTAACATACGCAAATGAGAGCGAGAAGAGAAACAAAGGAACGGTCGTCAACTAGTAACGATCAAGAGGTGATCCTGAACTCCTACTTACGTCAAACATAACCCGAAGACCGTGTTCACTTCCCGGACTCCGCCGAGAAGAGACCATCATGGCTACACACGCGGTTGATGCATTTTAATTCGGATCAGGTGTCAAGTTATCTACAACCGGACATTAACAAATTCCCATCTGCCACATAACCACGGGCACGGCTCTCGAAAGTTTATACCCTACAGGGGTGTCCCAACTTAGCCCATGACAAGCTCTCGCAAACAACGAAGAAATAGACCTTCTCCCAGGAAGACCCGATCAGTCTCGGAATCCCGGTTTACAAGACATTTCGACAATGGTAAAACAAGACCAGCAAAGCTGCCCGATGTGCCGACAATCCCGATAGGAGCTGCACATATCTCGTTCTCAGGGCAACACTGGATAAGCGAAGCGTACAGGTACCGACGAATCCAAGTTGCCAAGGAATGGTCCCTCACGGTGCTCTAGTTTTGGACCAACACTTAGACAAGCATTGGCCCGGGGGGGCTATAATAAAGATGACCCTTGGGTTAATTACTCCCAAGGGAAAAGTAGGTGGTGGTGAGGCAAATGGTAAAACCAAGGTTGGGCCTTGCTGGACAAGTTTTATTCAAAGCGAACTATCAGGGGGGGTCTCATAAATCACCCGACCGCGTTAGGAACGCAAAATCCGGGAACATAACACCTGTATAACGGAAACTAGGGCGGCAAGAGTGGAACAAAACACCAGGCAGAAGGCCGAGCCTTCCACCCTTTACCAAATATATAGATGCATTAATAATATAAGAGATATTGTGATATCCCAACCAAAATCCTGTCCACCATGGCGAAATCTTCAACTTCACCTACAACTAGCAACGCTATAAGAGGGGCTGAGCAAAGCGGTAACATAGCCAAGCAATGGTTTGCATGGGAAAGGTGTCAAAGGTTAGAGGTTCATGGCAATTTGGGGAGGCTTGAAGAGCAAAAGATAGGTAACGCAGCATAGCGATAGAACGAAGCAACTGGCATAGCAATGATAGTAGTGAGATCCAGGGTAGCGGTCATCTTGCCTGAAATCCCGCAAGGAAGAAGAACGAGTCCATGAAGAAGATGAAGCCACGATGACGAACCACACGTAGACGAACGAATCCTCACGATCGCAACGAAACGGGAACTATCGAGAAGAAGCACACAACATGGTAAACACACCACACATAGACAAGACATGATGCACAACAAGCATGATGCATGACAAAGCTAGATGAGGCTACTCATGGCAAGAGATGATGCATACAAGAGCAACACATCAAGGCAAGTTTAAATGAGGCCGGGAACAACATATAACAATTCCGGTAAGTCCTCATATGCATATTTCGAAATTGGTCCAGAACTGAATAAACCTTATGTTCAAGTGGTTAAACAGCAAGTTACGATGCACCAAGATGATCTACACGAAATTCTAGTCAAGTTACATATAAAGTTCATTAGATTCGGAGCTACGGCCTAGAAGATATGAGCAAAACAAGTTAAACATGGCATTGATGCAAAATGCACCCAAACATCAAGCAAACACACCAAAACAAGGATGCAAAATGATAATATGAAACTACATGCAAAATCAAGCAAGTTTCATATAGAGCACACTCAAAACAGAGCAACGGTTCAACACACACACTATACAAGTCATAACAACAATCTGTCCAAAACAGCAACTAGGCATCTTGCAAGCATCAAAACAATATGCTACAACATCCAAACATAATAACAAAAGGCATGGGCATGAAGTACACGTAAAGCATAACATAACATGAACACTGAGCTATCTCCAGAAACAACTAGAACATGCTCAAAAAGACATGGGAAGATTGCAAATAATAACAGTTTCAGACTTTAGCAGAAATAACATCAGGTTGCAATGTTTAGAGCTATCATGTTACAGGAACTTATCATGGCAAACAAAGGCATGGCGTGAATCTACTAATTGCATATATCAAAAGTCCCTTACTGATCATGAGCCAAAAAGACATAGAAAATATGATGGCACCCATGTAAACATGGCAAGTTATATTACAGATTCATACATGGCAGGAACAACAATAAGTAGGCATGTTGGTGAGCTTGAACCACTCACCACAGAGCAATACATGGCATGGCAAGACAACCAACAGTAAGAAGGCATGTTTGTGAAGCTAAGCATGGCAAGAACAAGTTCATAGGGTGCATGGATCACTAGCAAACAATCATGGAAACATTGAACTTAATGTTAACAGGCTGACAGCAACATTTTCAAGCAAATTTGGAGCAAGATAACAACATGTTCCAGCAGGCTATAATTGCAACCAAGGGCATTCATGGATAGAGCATGACATGTAGATCAAAACATGTTTACAGAACATCTCCAGATTATGCATAGAATGATTAGTAGAAGCATGTTTACCTAGCAACAAAGTATAACAGAATCTGTCTAGCAAAACAGTAACAACTAGTACCCTACTTAGCAAGCTTGATACACTCAGCACACAACTCACAAAAATACATGGTTGGCACCCCTGGAAAGATGGCATGGCATAGATCAACATACATGTAGAGCTCATACTTATAGGATGCACACATCAATCATGGCAAAAATAATAAGTAAGCAAGTTATAACAGTTCCAGCAGATTAACATCAACATACACTCTTCCAACAGCATTTTGGGCATCAAGATGAGCTCAAATGAAAATGATGCAATGGAATGAAATGAAGTACTCGTAGAGGCGAACAATTTGACATATTACACGCACGAAACGGAGCTACGGATGCAGAGATACAATGCGATGAACATGGCATGATTATGTCACAGAATCGGGGACTTAAGAGAGGTTTTTACCTCCGGGAAAAGTCAACCCGGGACGGAGGCGTTCCGGGACGAAGGGATCCGGGTGCAGCGGGGAGGCGTTTGGATCCCGGGAAGGGTGCATCTCGTCCACCCGCCCGGATCTGTCGACGAGGCGACGCTGGCGAGGCTCCGGCGAGCTCGCCGGCCGGTGGCGGGGCCGAAGGGAGGCGCGGGCGGCGGGATGAGGTGGCGGGGCGGAGCACGGACGAAAACAACAAGCTACAGCACCCCAACATAATAACAAAAGGCATGAGCATGATGTACAGGTAAAGCATAACAAAACATGAACACTGAGCTATCCCTAGAAATCACTAGAACATGCTCAAACACACATGGTAAGATTGCAAATAATAACAGTTTCAGACTTTAGTAGAAATAACATCAGGTTGCAATGTTTGGAGTTATCAAAAAACATGTTATAAGAACATATCATGGCAAACAAAGGCATGGCGTGAATCTACTAAATGCAAAGATCAAAAGTCCCTTACTAACCATAAGCCAAAAGGGCATAAAGAATATGATGGCACCCATGTAAACATGGCAAGTTATATTACAGATTCATTCATGGCAGAAACAACAATAAGTAGGCATGTTGGTGAGCTTGAACCACTCACCACAGAGCAATACATGGCATGGCAAGGCAACCAACAGTAAGAAGGCATGTTTATGAAGCTAAGCATGGCAAGAGCAAGTTCATAGGGTGCATGGATCACTAGGAAACAATCATGGAAACACTGAACTTAATGTTAACAGGCTGATAGCAACATTATCAAGCAACTTTAAGCTACAGCAGGCTAGAATTGCAACCAAGGGCATGAATGGATAGAGCAAGATATGTAGATCAAAACATGTTTATAGAGCATCTCCAGATTATGCACACAATGACTTGTAGAAGCATGTTAACATAGCAACAAAGTATAACAGAATCTGTCTAGCAAAACAGTAACAGCAAGTACCCTACTTAGCAAGCTTGATACACTCAGCACATAACTCACAAAAAATACATGGTTAACACCCCTGGAAGGATGGCATGGCATAGATCAACATACATGTAGACATCAACCTCATAGGATGCACATATCAATCATGGCAAAAATGATAAATGAGGAAGTTATAACAGTTTCAGCAGATTAGCATCAACATGCACTCTTCCAACAGCATTTCGGGCATCAAGATGAGCTGAAATGAAAATGATGCAATGGGATGAAATGAAGTACTCGTCGAGACGAACAATTTGACATATTACACGCACGAAACGGAGCTACGGATGCAGAGATGCGGCATGATGAACATGGCTTGATTATGTGCAAATATTCGGGACTTAGCAGTTTCGGGGGTCAACCTTAAGTCTGCACGGATTCCGAGGTGAGGCGGCTCGCCAGAGTTGAGGCCGAGGAGATCTCCGGCGAGGTCGAGGACGGCGCGGGGAGCTGCTCCCGGACCGGATCCGGCCGGATCCGGCCGGCGGCGGGCGCGGAAGACGGCGGGGACGGGGCGGCGACCGGCGGCGGGCTTCGGCCGGCCGGGTCAAGGGAGGACGGACATGTCCGGCGGCGGGAGGTAGGTGGAGGCTAGGGTTAGGGTGGATTCATCCGCGAAAATGGAAGGGGAGAGCCTTTTTATAGGTAGAGGGAGCTAGGAGAGTCCAAATGAGGTGTGGTTTTCGGCCACGCGATCATGATCGAACGGCCGAGAGCATGGAGGGGAGTTTGCTGGGTTTTGGGGCACTTTGGAAGGGGTGTTGGGCTGCAACAAAAGAGGCTTTGCAGTTACCCGGTTAACCGTTGGAGTATTAAACGACCTCCAAATGGCACGAAACTTGACAGGTGGTCTACCGGTGCTATACCAAGGCCGCTTGGCAAACCTCAGGCCATTCCGAGAAAGGTTAACACCCACTCACGAAAAGAGGCAAAAGAGGATGCCGGATGACATAGGAGCGCCGGATTGCAAAATGGACAACGGGGAAAATGCTCGGATGCATGAGACGAACACGTATGCAAAATGAAATGCACAAGATGACATGGAAAAATGCAACACGCAAGCAAATGACATGGCAACAGCGGCGAATAACTGGAAGACACCTGGCGCATCGAATCCGGGGCGTTACAACACTCCTCCACTAACAAGAGATCTTGTCCCGAGATCTTAGGACCGAGACGGAAGGGAAAAAGGGATGAGGTGAAACAAGAATTCAAGAGAAGAAGCAAAGAATGAAGAGCAATCGAGAAGAAGAGAGGAACGGCGAGAATCAAAAACTCACAGAATCAGATAGACTATGAAATCACTCTGGGTAGAACCAACTAAGAAACGAATAAGACTGAAAGGATTTAGGCAACACTCCGGCTGAAACATGAAGGAATAGAACACGAGCTAGAGAGGATGGAATGATACTTGATGAACTCTCGAAGAAAGAATTATCTCATGAAGAACCACCATGAAGAACTCCGGTAACAAGAAGATGATGAGATAGAAATGAAGGATGAAAAAATATAAGATGAGCCTTGCGGTGAATTGAATGGAGGTACCGACGAGATGGTCGAGGAAAAATTTGAACTCCGGAAAAAGAAAAGATGAAAACACTTGGATCTAGAATTAAACCTGGCTCTGATACCAACTTGTCACGCCCAATATGCGACCCTATCCAAAAGGAACTCGAAAGTCCCACTAAGGATAGACCCTATTGAATCGCTTTTGCAAGGTGGATATCATTACATCAACATTGCATAATAGATAGGGATACATACATAAGGCATACAAGCCACATGAATACAACATCACAATACATCAGAGCACCATCCGACTACGGATGAAACACAAACATAAACTCAAACGACATCCACCCTACTAGCCCAGGCTGCCGACCTGGAACCTATCCCCTGATCGAAGAAGCAGAAGAAGAAACTCCAAAACAAGCAACATCGCTCTCGCGTCAAGATCATCGCACAACCTGTACCTGCAATTGTTGTTGTAGTAATCTGTGAGACACGAGGACTCAGCAATCCCATTACCATGGGTATCAAGACTAGCAAAGCTTAATGGGAAAGGAAGGGGTAAAGTGGTGAGGTTGCAGCAGCGACTAAGCATGTATGGTAGCTAACATACGCAGATGAGAGCGAGAAGAGAAACAAGCGGAACGGTCGTCAACTAGCAATGATCAAGAAGTGATCCTGAACTCCTACTTACGTCAAACATAACCCAGAAACCGTGTTCACTTCCCAGACTCCGCCGAGAAGAGACCATCACGGCTACACACGCGGTTGATGCGTTTTAATTCGGATCTGGTGTCAAGTTATCTACAACCGGACATTAACAAATTCCCATGTGCCACATAACCGCGGGCACGGCTCTCGAAAGTTTATATCCTGCAGGGGTGTCCCAACTTAGCCCATGACAAGCTCTCGCGATCAACGAAGGAATAGACCTTCTCCCAGGAAGACCCGATCAGTCTCGGAATCCCGGTTTACAAGACATTTCGACAATGGTAAAACAAGACCAGCAAAGCCGCCCGATGCGCCGACAATCTCGATAGGAGCTGCACATATCTCGTTCTCAGGGCAACACCGGATAAGCGAAGCGTACAGGTACCGACGAATCCAAGTTGCCAAGGAATGGTCCCGCACGGTGCTCTAGTTTGGACCAACACTTAGACAAGCATTGGCCCGGGGGGGCTATAATAAAGATGACCCTCGAGAGAGCGACTCCCAAGGGAAAAGTAGGTGGTGGTGAGGCAAATGGTAAAACCAAGGTTGGGCCTTGCTGGACAAGTTTTATTCAAAGCGAACTGTCAGGGGTGTCCCATAAATCACCCGACCGCGCAAGGAACGCAAAATCCGGGAACATAACACTGGTATGACGGAAACTAGGGCGGTAAGAGTGGAACAAAACACCAGGCATAAGGCCGAGCCTTCCACCCTTTACCAAGTATATAGATGCATTAACAATATAAGAGATATTGTGATATCCCAACCAAAATCCTGTCCACCATGGAGAAATCTTCAACTTCACCTGCAACTAGCAACGCTATAAGAGGGGCTGAGCAAAAGCGGTAACATAGCCAAACAACGGTTTGCATAGGAAAGGTGTCAAAGGTTAGAGGTTCATGGCAATATGGGATGGCTTGATAAACAGGTAATAGGTAGCGCAGCATAGCGATAGAACGAAGCAACTAGCATAGCAATGATAGTAGTGAGATTCAGGGTAGCGGTCATCTTGCCTGAAATCCCGCAAGGAAGAAGAACGAGTCCATGAAGAAGATGAAGCCACGAAGACGAACCATACGTAGACGAACGCATCCTCACGATCGCAACGAAACGGGAACTATCGAGAAGAAGCACACAACATGGTAAACACACCACACATGAGCAAGGCATGATGCACAACAAGCATGATGCATGACAAGGCTACATGAAGCTACTCATGGCAAGAGATGATGCAAACAAGAACAACACATCAAGGCAAGTTTAAATGAGGCCGGGAACAACATATAACAATTCCGGTAAGTCCTCATATGCAAATTTCGAAATTGGTCCAGAACTGAATAAACATTATGTTCAAGTTGTTAAACAGCAAGTTAAGGTTCACCACGATGAACTACACGAAATTCTAGTCAAGTTACATATAAAGTTCATTAGATTCGGAGCTACGGCCTAGAAGATATGAGCAAAACAAGTTAAGCATGACATTGATGCAAAATGCATACAAACATCAAGCAAACACCTCAAAGCAAGGATGCAACATGATAATATGAAACTACATGCAAAATCAAGCAAGTTTGATATAGAGCACACTCAAAACGGAGCAACGGTGCAACACATACACTCTATACAAGTCATAACAACAATCTGTCCAAAACAGCAACTAGGCATATTGCAAGTATCAAAACAATATGCTACAGCACCCAACATAATAACAAAAGGCATGGGCATGAAGTATAGGTAAAGCACAACAAAACATGATCACTAAGCTATCTCCAGAAAACACTAGAACATGCTCCAAAACACATGGTAAGATTGCAAATAATAACAGTTTCAGACTTATCAGGAAATAACATCAGGTTGCAATGTTTAGAGCAAGCAAACAACATGTTACAGGAACATATCATGGCAGACAAAGGCATGGCATGAATCTACTAAAAGCATAGATCAAAAGTCCCTTACTGACCATGAGCCAAAAGGCATAGAAAATATGATGGCACCCATGTAAACATGGCAAGTTATATTACAGATTCATAACATGGCAGGAACAACAATAAGTAGGCATGTTCGTGAGCTTGAATCACTCACCACAGAGCAACACATGGCATGGCAAAGCAACCAACAGTAAGAAGACATGTTTATGAAGCTAAGCATGGCAAGAACAAATTCATAGGGTGCATGGATCACTAGGAAACAATCATGGAAACCTTGAACTTCATGTTAACAGGTTGACAGCAACATTATCAAGCAACTTTGGAGCAAGGTATGAACAATCTACAGCAAGCTATAAATGCAACCAGAGGCATGGATAGATAGGGCATAACATGTATATGAAAACATGTTTATAGAGCATCCCCAGATTATGCATAGAATGATTACTAGAAGCATGTTAACATAGCAACAAACTATAACAGAATCTGTCTAGCAAAATAGCAACATCATGTACACTACTTAACAAGCTCGATTCACTCATCACAAGTCATTGCATGACAATATAAGCATAGCATCATCAAGAAGGCATGTTTGTGAAACAAACCAAGTCAAGAACAAGTCCATAGCACGCAAGGATCAAATATAGCAACCTTGGCCAAATTGAATAACAAGTAAACAATCTGCCAGGAAACATTTTGAAGCAAAAGCAGAGCACTCAAATGACATGATAGACTACTCCATAATTGCAAGCAAGGGCATGAATGGATATACAATAACCATATGTTCAAAACACCCTTACTGAAGTATCTCAAAATATGCATGGATCTCTCTGTAGCATCAAGTTTACATGGCATCAAAATAATAGCAGAACAGGGACTAAAATCAGCAATATCATGAAGCCTAGTTTGCATGCTTGTGCTAGTTACCACATTGATCACAAAAATACATGGCATACACCCCTGGAAAGATGGCATGGCATAGATCAAAGCACATGAAGACATCAACCTCATAGGATGCACACATCAATCATGGCAAAAATGACAAATGAGCAAGTTATAACAGTTTCAGCAGATTAACATCAACATGCACTCTTCCAACAGCATTTCGGGCATCAAGATGAGCTCAAATGCAAATGATGCAATGGAATGAAATGAACTACTCGTCGGGACGAACAATTTGACATATTACACGCATGAAACAGAGCTAAGGATGCAGAGATACGATGCAATGAACATGGCATGATTATGTAAAGAAAACAGGGACTTAGGCTTTTTCGGGGGTCAACCTGAGAAGGTCCAGATCTGGATCGAGGAGCACGCAAAACGAGGTTCGCCGGAGATGGAGGGGGCCAGCGAGGGGGGCCCCGGATCCGGCCTCCTCGCGGCCGGATCTGGCCGGGGCGGCGCGGGCTGGTACGGGGCGGCGCCGGCGAGGCACGCCGGCGGGCGAGGGCGCGGCGGCGGAGGTGATGGGGCGCGGGCGGCGCGGGCGCGCGCCGGCGAAGTCAACTTGTCACGCCCAATATGCGACCCTATCCAAAAGGACTCGACGGTCCCACCAAGGATAGACCCGCATATTGAAACGCTTTTGCAAGGTGGATATCATTACATCAACATTACATAATAGATGGGGATACATACAAAAGGCATACAATGCCACATGAATACAACAATACATCATACAAGAGATCAACATCCGACTACGGATGGAACACAAACAGAGACTCAAATGACATCCACCCTGCTAGCCCAGGCTGCCGACCTGGAACCTATCCCCTGATCGAAGAAGAAGCAGAAGAAGAACTCCAAACAAGCAAACATCGCTCTCGCGTCATGATCATCGTATAACCTGTACCTGCAACTGTTGTGGTAGTAATCTATGAGCCACGAGGACTCAGCAATCCCATTACCATGGGTATCAAGACTAGGAAAGCTTAATGGGAAAGGAAGGGGTAAAGTGGTGAGGTTGCAGCAGCGACTAAGCATGATATGGTGGCTAACATACGCAAATGAGAGCGAGAAGAGGAGCAAAGGAACGGTCGTCAACTAGCAATGATCAAGAGGTGATCCTGAACACCTACTTACGTCAAACATAACCCAAAAACCATGTTCACTTCCCGGACTCCGCCGAAAAGAGACCATCACGGCTACACACGTGGTTGATGCGTTTTAATTCGGATCAAGTGTCAAGTTATCTACAACCGGACATTAACAAATTCCCATCTGCCACATAACCGCGGGCACGGCTCTCGAAAGTTTATACCCTGCAGGGGTGTCCCAACTTAGCCCATGACAAGCTCTCGCGATCAACGAAGGAATAGACCTTCTCCCAGGAAGACCCGATCAGTCTCGGAATCCCGGTTTACAAGACATTTCGACAATGGTAAAACAAGACCAGCAAGACCGCCCGATGCGCCGACAATCCCGATAGGAGATGCACATATCTCATTCTCAGGGCAACACCGGATAAGCGAAGCGTACAGGTACCGACGAATCCAAGTTGCCAAGGAATGGTCCCGCACGGTGCTCTAGTTTGGACCAACACTTAGACATGCATTCGCCCGGGGGGGGGGGCTATAATAAAGATGACCCTTGGGTCAATTACTCCCAAGGGAAAGTAGGTGGTGGTGAGGCAAATGGTAAAACCAAGGTTGGGCCTTGCTGGACAAGTTTTATTCAAAGCGAACTGTCAGGGGGGTCCCATAAATCACCCGACCGCGTTAGGAACGCAAAATCCGGGAACATAACACCGGTATGACGGAAACTAGGGAGGCAAGAGTGGAACAAAACACCAGGAATAAGGCCGAGCCTTCCACCCTTTACCAAGTATATAGATGCATTAATAATATAAGAGATATTGTGATATCCCAACGAAAAATCCTGTCCACCATGGAGAAATCTTCCACTTCACCTGCAGCTAGCAATGCTATAAGAGGGTCTAAGCAAAGCGGTAACATAGCCAAACAATGGTTTGCTAGGAAGGGTGTCAAAGGTTAGAGATTCATGGCAATTTGGGGAGGCTTGATGAGCAAAAGATATGTAACGCAGCATAGCAATAGAACAAAGCAACTAGCATAGCAATGATAGTAGTGAGATCCAGGGTAGCGGTCATCTTGCCTGAAATCCCGCAAGGAAGAAGAACGAGTCCATGAAGAAGATGAAGCCATGAAGACGAACCAAGCGTAGACGAACGAATCCTCACGATCGCAACGAAACGGGAACTATCGAGAAGAAGCACACAACATGGTAAACACACCACACATGAACAAGGCATGATGCACAACAAGCATGATGCATGACCAAGCTACATGAAGCTACTCATGGCAAGAGATGATGCAAACAAGAACAACACATCAAGGCAAGTTTAAATGAGGCCGGGAACAACATATAACAATTCCGGTAAGTCCTCATATGCATATTTCGAAATTGGTCCAGATCTGAATAAACCTTATGTTCAAGTAGTTAAAAAACAAGTTAAGATGCACCAAGATGATCTACACGGAATTCTAGTCAAGTTACATATAAAGTTCATTAGATTCGGAGCTACGGCCTAAAAGATATGAGCAAAACAAGTTAAGCATGGCATTGTTGCAAAATGCATACAAACATCAAGCAAACACCTCAAAACAAGGATGCAACATGGTAATATGAAACTACATGCAAAAACAAGCAAGTTTCATATAGAGCACACTCAAAAAGGAGCAACGGTGCAACACACACACAATATACAAGTCATAGCAACAATCTGTTCAAAACAGCAACTAGGCATATTGCAAGCATCAAAACAACATGCTACAGCACCCCAACATAATAACAAAAGGCATGGGCATGAATTACTGGTAAAGCATAACAAAACATGAACACTGAGCTATCTCCAGAAACAACTAGAACATGCTCAAAATGACAGGGGAAGATTGCAAATAATAACAGTTTCAGACTTTGTAGAAATAACATCAGGTTGCAATGTTTAGAGCAAGTAAGCAACATGTTACAGGAACATATCATGGCAAACAAAGGCACTGCATAAATATACTAATAGGATAGATCAAAAGTCCCTTACTGACCATGAGCCAAAAAGGCATAGAAAATATGATGGCACCCATGTAAACATGGCAAGTTATATTACAGATTCAAACATGGCAGGAACAACAATAAGTAGGCATGTTGGTGAGCTTGAACCACTCACCACAGAGCAATACATGGCATGGCAAGGCAACCAACAGTAAGAAGACATGTTTATGAAGCTAAGCATGGCAAGAGCAAGGTGAGAGGGTGCATGGATCACTTGGAAACAATCATGGAAACATTGAACTTAATGTTAACAGGCTGACAGCAACATTATGAAGCAAATTTAGAGCAAGATAACAACATGTTACAGCAGGCTACAAATGCAACCGGGGGCATGAATGGATAGAGCAAGACATGTATAACAAAACATCCTTAGTGAACATCTCCAGATTATGCATGAAATGACTTGTAGCAGCAGGTTTACATAGCATCACAAAATAATAGATTCAGCCTAGCAAAACAGTAACAGCAAGTACCCCACTTAACAAGCTTGATGCACTTAGTACAAGAATCACAAAAATACATCAATTGCACCTCTGGAAAGATGGATTGACATAGTTTAAAACATATGTAGGGCTCAAGTTCATAAGATGCACACATCAATCATGGAAAAAATGACAAAAGTGCATGTTCTGATAAGAATCTGAAACTAACATCACATAGCCCTCTTCCAACAGCATTTAGGGCATCAAGATGAGCTCAAATGAAAATGACGCAACGGAATGCAATGAAGTACTCGTCGAGGCGAACAATTTGACATATTACACGCATGAAACAGAGCAGTATGCATGGAGTTATGATGCGATGAACATGGCATGATTATGCAAAATATTACGGGACGGGCAAAAACGGGGTCAACCTTAGGGTTTATCCGGATCTGGATCTGCATTCTGAGGTTCGCCGGCATCTCGCCAGAGAAGGAGGGGACGGTGGCCGGAGGGGTCGGAGAGGGCGGAGGAGGCCGGGAGCGGCGCCGGAGAGGCAGATCCGGCCGGATCTCGCCGGATCCGGGCGCGGTCTCCGAGGGGCGGTGCCGGACGCGAGCGTCGGAGATGGGCGGTGCGGCACCGGAGAGGAGGCACGGGGGCGGCGCACCGGCCGGTGGCGAGCGGCCGGACCGCGGGGCCGGGAACGGCGGCGCTCGGGCGCGGGTCAGGGAGGCCGACGGCGGCGGGGGCGCGGGCTCGCGCGGGGCGCGGGGCGGAGCCCGCGACGGCGCCCGCGGCGGAGCACACTAGCGGGAGGACGGCCCCGGCGGCGGGG
>NC_041381.1:315017468-315021761 GCF_002162155.2 Triticum dicoccoides | reverse complement strand
ACGGGCCCGCGCGGGTGGCGGCGAAGGACGGCGGCTGAGTGGGCGGGGCGCGGCGGCGGCTAACGTGGCGACGCCCTATTGGCCGGGGTGAGGTGGCTGGCGGCGGTGGACGCGTCCGGCGGCGGGGTGGACATGTCCGGCGGGCGAGAGGGAGGTTTGATCTAGGGTTAGACCGGAATTTTTGGAGGGGAAGGTGTTTATATAGGTAGAGGGAGCTAGGAGACTCCAAATGGGGTGCGGTTTTCGGCCACGCGATCGTGATCGAACGACCGAGAGCATGGAGGGGGTTTGGATGGGTTATGGGCCACTTTGAAGGGGTGTTGGGCTGCAAAGAGAAAGGGGCTTTTGCGGTTACCCGGTTAACCGTTGGAGTATCAAACGACCTCCAAATGGCACGAAACTTGACAGGCGGTCTACCGGTGGTGTACCAAGGCCACTTGGCAAACCTCGGTCCATTCTGAGAATGTTTAACAATGTTTAACACCCTCTCACAATGAGGGACAAAAGGGAGACGCCGGGGGAACATAGGAGTGCTGGATTGCAAAATGGACAACGGGGAAAATGCTCGGATGCATGAGACGAACATGAATGTGAAATGAGATGCACATGATGACATGATAAAATGCAATACGCAAGCAAATGACATGGCAACAACGGCGAATAACTGGCAGACACCTGGCGCAACGAATCCGGGGCGTTACAACACTCCTCCACTAACAAGAGATCTCGTCCCGAGATCTTAGGACCAAGACGGAGGGGAAAAGGGATGAGGTGAAACAAGAACTCGAGAGAAGAAGCAACGAATCAAGAGCCCTCGAGAAGAAGAGAGGAACAACGAGAATGACGAGAATCGAAAGCTCACAGAATCAGATAGACTATGAAACCACTCCGGTTAGAACGAGATAAGAAACGAATAAGACTGAAAGGATTTAGTCAGCACTCCGGCTGAAAATGGAAGGATTAGAAGACGAGCTTGAGAGGATGGAATGATAGTTGATGAAGACAAGACACAAAACCTCCGGAAAGAATTGAAAGAGTTGAATGAAAAGAACGGAGAAGAAAATGATAACTTGTGCCATGAATGAAATTGAAAGCATCCGTAGAAGGAAGGATTGAACGGGGTTGTTGAGAAAATCAACAAGGAAAAGAATTGCTTGTTGTGGACTTATGGATAACATCTCAAAATTATGCGGTGATCTCCAACCACAAGCGGAAATGATTGGATAGCTGAGAAGAACAAAGAAATGCAAAACTCCACTTCAAAAGAATATGGAGAATTAATTGCACTTCAAAAAGCAAGAAGGAAAGATACTTGAGCTCCTTCGAGAAGAATCTTGATGAACGCTTGATGAATGAATTAAATCATGACGAGCCACCGTGAAGAACTCCGGTAACAAAAGGATGATGAGATAGAATTGAAGGGTGAAAGGGATAATATTGAAGCCTTGCGATGACTTGGATGGAGGTCCCGACGAAATGGCCGAGGAAGTTGAACTCCGGAAAAGAAAAGATGAAAACACTTGGAACTAGAATTTAATCATCAAGAACAAACTCCGAAGAAAAGGGATTAATCACTACGAGGAAATAAAATAAAGATTTATTGCATGCTTATCCTTCATCAAATTAAATTGATGACAAGTAGTGGATTTTGCATACTACTTATTCTTGTTGAAAAGGATTAAGGGGGGTGTAGCACAAAACTTGAGAAAGTCTTCATGAGCCACCGGTAGGATTGGAAAGAATGGATGAATTAAAATGATAATCAAGGAAAAAGAATCTTGAACGAACCACCGTTAGAATTCGAAAATGACTGATGAAAGAGAAATGAATCACCGGGAAGAATTAGAAGAACAAATATGCTAGAGGGGATTTAGATACAAGATAACGAAGGGATCGCGAACTGATTGAAGAATACTTGAACGAAGCACCGGAATAATTGGATAACGGTAGCTGAAATGTGAGGACGAAGAATTCTTCTAGAACGATGGCCTCCGTTGAAACGAAAAGAAATCAACTCCTGAAATACTCCGGATGGGTAAGAAAGAATATCTGACAAACTGAAATAATTTGAGAGGATAACATGAAGCTAGAACCACGAAACTTCGAGAGAACGGGAAAGATTTAGTGGAATAACTCGTCTTCGGTCTTCAAATGACGATGAGAAACACCACCAAAATTACTGAGATACTCCGGAAGAATCAAAAAGAGGAAGGGTTGAACCAAAGATGAAAAGAGTATGAAATTGATCTTGGATAAGGCATGTGACTGATGAAATCCATTCTTACATCACACTTTGAAAAGAATTTGAGAATAACTCCGGGGAATTAGAAGAGTCAGGTAAGATCCTGGGAAAAGACCTGTGGGTTAGGGCCCACTAAAAGAAAACACCATTGGAAAAAGATTGTTGAAAAGATAGATGCTGCACCGGAACAATTGAAATATTTGAATGAGGTGACAACCTCGAATTAATTGGAGCACAGATGAATCTCCTGAGATGTCTTCCGGACTCCGAAATGATTGAATGGCAAGAGGCAAACGAGCAGGGAAGATACTTGATCCATGGAAAAGAATATAATCACTACCGAAACTTGAATTGAATACACCAGAAAAGAAAAAGAGATGAAGAATGACGAACGAGGCAAGAATTCACCAGTTGAAATAATTGAGGGAAGACTGAAAAGGCTTCATACGAATGAAATTGATGGTCGAGAGAGAGTCAGACTCCGGGAAGAGAAAGGGTGGGAGGGCGGGAAAACAAAGGCAACTTGGAAGGGGGAACCGACGAATATCTTGAAGAGAAAACACCGGTTGAAATCATTGAGGAAAGAAAGCAAAGACTTCGCACGAGTAGGATGGATACTCTATTACGGACTACGGATTCGAGAAGAAGAAGGGAGGGTGGGTGGGAAAAACAAGGACAACTTCGGACAGGGAAAAACAATGACGTCGGAGGAAGAACTGAGGATTGATCTCGCGAAAGACAAAGAGGTTCGAGTCGACTTGATGAGAGATGCACTGGATAAAAAGAGCTGAGAACCAATGAACGTAAAACCAACTGCGTGAACCTAAAGAAAAATTTGAAAGGGAAGAGAAATAATTTAAAACACCTACATCAAGATTTCTCACCAGAGCGACGAAGGGGCTGAGGAGTAAAAAGAATTCCTACTCTCCGATATAACTAGACTCAGAAAACAGTTTTTTTCTAGACTCGACAACGCCCAAACTACACGATCAAACAAGGGGGCTCCTAAGGTCGGTCGAGGCTCTGATACCAACTTGTCACGCCCAAGATGCGACCCTATCCTAAAGGAACTCGAAGGTCCCACCAAGGATAGAAGCGCATCTTGAAGACGCTTTTGCAAGGTGGATATCATTACATCAACATTACATAATAGATGGGGATACATACTAAAGGCATACAATGCCACACAAATACAACATCATCTTACATAAGAGCACCATCTGACTACGGATGAAACACAAACAGAAACTCAAACGACATCCACCCTGCTAGCCCAGGTTGCCGACCTGGAACCTATACCCTGATCGAAGAAGAAGCAGAAGAAGAACTCCAAGACAAGCAAACATCGCTCTCGCGTCATGATCATCGCAAAACCTGTACCTGCAACTATTGTTGTAGTAATTTGTGAGCCACGAGGACTCAGCAATCCCATTACCATGGGTATCAAGACTATCAAAGCTTAAAGGGAAAGGAAGGGGTAAAGTGGTGAGGTTGCAGCAGCGACTAAGCATATATGGTGGCTAACATACGCAAATAAGAGCAAGAAGAGGAGCAAAGGAACGGTCGTCAACTAGTAATGATCAAGAGGTGATCCTGAACTCCTACTTACGTCAAACATAACCCAAAGATCGTGTTCACTTCCCGGACTCCGCCGAGAAGAGACCATCACGCCTACACACACGGTTGATGCATTTTAAATCGGATCTGGTGTCAAGTTATCTACAACCGGACATTAACAAATTCCCGTCTGCCACATAACCGCGGACACGGCTTTCGAAAGATAATACCCTGTAGGGGTGTCCCAAGTTAGCCCATGATAAGCTCTCGCGATCAACGAAGGATATACCTTCTCCCAGGAAGACCCAATCAGTCTCGGAATCCCGGTTTACAAGACATTTCGACAATGGTAAAACAAGACCAGCAAAGCCGCCCGAATGTGCCGACAAATCCTGATAAAAGTTGCACATATCTCGTTCTCAGGGCACACCGAATTGTTCAAACTTCCGCTAGGCGAGCCCACAGTTGCCCCTGGTGGCCACCGGCGGCTGACA
>NC_041381.1:315014586-315017195 GCF_002162155.2 Triticum dicoccoides | reverse complement strand
AGATGACCCTCGAGAGCGCGACTCCCAAGGGAAAAAAGGGCTAGGTGAGGCAAATGGTAAAACCAAGGTTGGGCCTTGCTGGAGGAGTTTTATTCAAAGCGAACTATCAAGGGGGTCCCATAAATCACCTGACCGCGTTAGGAACGCAAAATCCGGGAACATAACAACGGTATGACAGAAACTAAGGCGGCAAGAATGGAACAAAACACCATGCATAAGGCCGAGCCTTCCACCCTTTACCAAGTGTATAGATGCATTAATTAAATAAGAGATATTGTGATATCCCAACATAACCCTGTCCACCATGGAGAAATCTTCAACTTCACCTGCAACTAACAACGCTATAAGAGGGGCTGAGCAAAGCGGTAACATAACCAAACAACGGTTTGCTAGGAAGGTGTCAAAGGTTAGAGGTTCATGGCAATTTGGCGAGGCTTGAAGAACAAGTGATAGGAAGCGCAACATAGCGATAGAACGAAGCAACTAGCATAGCAATGATAGTAGTGAGATCCATGGTAGCGATCATCTTGCCTGAAATCCCGCTAGGAAGAAGAACGAGTCCATGAAGAAGATGAATCCACGATGACGAACCAAGCATAGACGAACGAATCCTCACGATCGCAACGAAATGGGAACTATCGAGAAGAAGCACACAACATAGTAAACACACCACACATGAACAAGGCATGATACACAACCAAACAAGATGCATGACAAAGCTACATGGAGCTACTCATGGCAAGAGATGATGCATACAAGAGAAACACATCAAGGCAAGTTTAAATGAGGCCGGAAACAACATATAACAATTCCGGTAAGTCCTCATATGCAATTTTCGAAATTGGTCCAGAACTGAATAAACCTTATGTTCAAGTTGTTAAACAACAAGTTAAGATGCATCACGATGAACTACACGAAATTCTAGTCAAATTACATATAAAGTTCATTTAATTCGGAGCTACGGCCTAGAAGATATGAGCAAAACAAGTTAAACATGGCATTGATGAAAAATACATACAAACATCAAGCAAACACCTCAAAACAAGGATGCAACAAGATAATATGAAACTACATGCAAAAACAAGCAAGTTTCATATAGAGCACACTCAAAACGGAGCAACGGTGCAACACATATATTCTATACAAGGCATAACAACAATCTGTCCAAAACAGCAACTAGGCATCTAGCAAGCATCAAAACAACAAGCTACACATCTCAACGTAATAAAAAAGGCATGGGCATGAAGTACAGGTAAAGCATGACAAAACATGAACACTGAGCTATCTCCAGGAACAACTAGAACATGCTCAAAAGGACATGACAAGATTGCAAATAATAACAGTTTCAGGCTTAGCAGAAATAACATCAGGTTGCAATGTTTAGAGCTATCAAACAACCAGTTACAGGAACTTATCATGGCAAACAAAGGATTGGCATGAATCTAATAATTGCCTAGAACAAAAGACCCTTACTGACCATGAGCCAAAAAGGATCAGAAGATATGATGGCACCCATGTAAACATGGCAAAAGATATGACAGATTCATACATGGCAGGAACAACAATAAGTAGGCATGTTGGTGAGCTTGTACCACTCACCACAGAGAAATACATGGCATGGCAAGGCAATCAACAGTAAGAAGACATGTTTATGAAGATAATAATGGCAAGAGCAAGTTCATAGGATGCATGGATCACTAGCAGCAATCATGGCAACATTGAACTTAATGTTAAAAGGCTGACAGCAACATTATTTAGCAGTTTTGAGGGCAAAATAACAACATGTTACAGCAGGTTATAAATGCAACCAGGGGCATAAATGGATAGAGCAAGACATGTATAACAAAACATCCTTAGTGAACATCTCCAGATTATGCACGAAATGACTTGTAGCAGCAGGTTTACATAGCATCCCAAAATAATAGATTCAGCCTAGCAAAACAGTAACAACAAGTACCCCACTTAACAAGCTTGATGCACTCAATACAAGAATCACAAACATACATCAATTGCACCTCTGGAAATATGGAATGACATAGTTTAAAACATATGTAGGGCTCAAGTTCATAAGATGCACACATCAATCATGGCAAAAATGACAAAAGTGCATGTTCTGATAAGAATCTGAAACTAACATCACATAGCCCTCTTCCAACAGCATTTCGGGCATCAAGATGAGCTCAAATGAAAATGATTCAATGGAATGAAATGAAGTACTCGTCGAGACGAACAATTTGACATATTACACGCACGAAACGGAGCAGTATGCATGGAGTTATGATGCGATGAACATGGCATGATTATGCAAAATATTACGGGACTGGCAAAAACGGGGTCAACCTTAGGGTTTGTCCGGATCTGGATCTGCACGGATTCTGAGGTTCGCCGGCATCTCGCCGGAGAAGGAGGGGACGGCGGCCGGAGGGGTCAGAGAGGGCGGAGGAGGCCGGGAGCGGCGTCGGAGAGGCAGATCCCGCCGGATCTCGCCGGATCCGGGTGCGGTCTCCGAGGGGCGGCGCCGGACGCGAGCGCCGGAGTCGGGCGGCGCGGTACCGGAGAGGAGGCACGGGGGCGGCGCACCGGCCGGTGGCGAGGTAGCGGCGGCGGCG
>NC_041381.1:314989425-315014305 GCF_002162155.2 Triticum dicoccoides | reverse complement strand
TCGGGCCCCGACGGGCCCGCGCGGGTGGCGGCGAAGGACGGCGCTTCGGTGCCACGTGGCGGCGGCTGAGTGGGCGGGGCGCGGCGGCGGCTGACGTGGCGACGCCCTATTGGCCTGGGTGAGGTGGCTGGCGGCGGTGGACGCATTCGGCGGCGGGGTGGACATGTCCGGCGGGCGAGAGGGAGGTTTAATCTAGGGTTAGACCGGGATTTTTGGAGGGGAAGGTGTTTATATAGGTAGAGGGAGCTAGGAGACTCCAAATGGGGTGCGGTTTTCAGCCACGCGATCGTGATCGAACGACCGAGAGCATGGAGGGGGTTTGGATGGGTTATGGGCCACTTTGAAGGGGTGTTGGGCTGCAAAGAGAAAGGGGCTTTTGCGGTTACCCGGTTAACCGTTGGAGTATCAAACGACCTCCAAATGGCACGAAACTTGACAGGCGGTCTACCGGTGGTGTACCAAGGCCGCTTGGCAAACCTTGGTCCATTTTGAGAATGTTTAACACCCGCTCACAACGAGAGACAAAAGGGGCACGCCGGGGGAACATAGGAGTGCTGGATTGCAAAACGGACAACGGGGAAAATGCTCGGATGCATGAGACAAACATGAATGCGAAATGAGATGCACATGATGACATGATAAAATGAAACACACAAGCAAATGACATGGCAACAACGGCGAATAACTGGCAGACACCTGGCGCAACGAATCCGGGGTGTTACACTCAAGAAGATTTGCCTTTTTTATTCTCCCTTCTTCCGTTCGTCTTCTTCGTTGCTTTTTGTTTGCTCATGTGTTAGATTGCTTGCTTTGTCACGATAGCTCAAGAGAATACCAAATTGTGTGATTTTTCCAACGATTTTATTACTACTCCGATTGCTCCTACCACTAGTGCGGAATCTTATGAAATTAATGCCGCTTTGCTGAATCTTGTTATGAAAGATCAATTTTCTGGTCTTCCTAGTGAAGATGCCGCATCCCATCTGAATAATTTCGTTGAGTTGTGTGATATGCAAAAGAAGAAAGATGTTTTGCTTCTAGAAATCTTTAGATTCAGCCCCGGGAGGTACTTTTATGGAAATTAATCTAGGATATGCCACTAAACTCCTATAATACTATGGTTAATTATTCTCAATGGCGTACCAAAAGAACTTCCACTAGTAAAAAAGTGCATGCGATAGAAGAGATTAATGTTTTGAGTGGAAAGATGGATGAACTTATGAAATTATTTTCTAGCAGGAGTGCTTCTATTGATCCTAATGATATGCCTTTTTCTACTTTGATTGAGAATAATAATGAATCTATGTATGTGAATTTTGTTTGTAGGAACCGTTTTGGTAATAACGCATATAGAGGCAATTTAAATCCTAGGCCGTTTCCTAGTAATTCCTACAACAATTCTTATGGAAATTATAATAAGATGCCCTCTGATTTTGAGAATAGTGTTAAAGAATTTATGAGTTGGCAAACGAATTTTAATGCTTTGGTTGAAGAAAAATTGCTTAAGATCGATGATTGGCTAGGAACGTGGATAGAATTTCTCTTGATGTTAATTCTTTGAAAATTAGATCTATTCCACCCAAGCATGATATCAATGAACCTATAAAGGCTATGAGAATCTCCATTGATGAGTGCAAAGAAAGACCGCTTAGATTCATGCTAAACAAGATTGGTTTGTAAAAGCGTGTTCTTCTAGGTTTTGTGAAAATAATGATGAAGATATTAAAATGATTGATGTGACTCCTATTGAATATTTTTTCCAAGATAAATCTTGATAAAGATGGGACTGGAGATGAGTCAAGTTTAGCTAAAAGGCATCCCAATGATTCGGAGTTTTTATATCTTGATGCAAAAATTGATAAAAGTGGGATTGGAGAGGTCAAAACTTTAAGTAGCGATGAACCCACTCTTTTGGATTTCAAGGAATTTAATTATGATAACTGTTCTTTAATAGATTGTATTTACTTGTTTTAATCCATGTTGAATTCTCCTCATGCTTATATTAAAATAAAGCTTTTACTATCCCTAGATGCTATGATGCAATCTTTTGAAGAAAAACTTGAATTGGAAGTTTCTATCCCTAGAAACCTTTATGATGAGCGGGAACCTACTATTAAGATTAAGATTAAAGATTATGAGTGCCATGCTTTGTGTGATTTGGGTGCTAGCGTTTCCACGATTCCAAAAACTTTACGTGATGTGTTAGGTTTCCATGAATTTGATGATTGTTCTTTAAATTTGCATCTTGCGGATTCCACTATTAAGAAACCTATGGGAAGAATTAATGATGTTCTTATTGTTGCAAAAATAGGAATTATGTGTCCGTAGATTTCATTATTCTTGATAAAGATTGCAATCCTACATGTCCTATTATTCTTGGTAGACCTTTCCTTAGAATGATTGGTGCAATTATTGATATGAAAGAAGGAAACATTAGATTTGAATTTCCGTGAAGGAAGGGAACGGAACACTTTCCTAGAAAGAAAATCAAATTGCCTTATGAATATATTATGAGAGCTACTTATGGATTGCATACCAAAGATGACAATACCTAGATCTATATTTGTGTTTTTATGCCTAGCTAAGGGAGTTAAACAATAGCGCTTGTTGGGAGGCAACCCAATTTTATTTTTGTTCTTTGCTTTTTGGTTCTATTTTGCAACAAATAATTCATCTAGCCTCTTGTTAGATGTGTTTTTGTGTTTTAATTAGTGTTTGTGCCAAGTAAGACCTTTCGGATGTCTTATGATGATAGTTGTTTTGATGTTGCTGAAAACCAAAAACTTTTGCACCCAGGAAAATAATTTTCATTTTTTACAGAAGCGTGATTTTGATCTAATTCTTTTTGAAAAAGATAGGTACACAAATTGCCCAGAATTTCCTAATATTTCAGAATTGTTGGAGTTAAAGAAGTATTCAAGAGTTACAGATTACTACAAATTGTTCTGTTTTTGACATATTCTGTTTTCTATGTGTTGTTTGCTTATTTTGATGAATCTATGGGTAATATCGGGGGGTATGAACCATGGAAAAGTTATAATACAGTAGATATTACACCAATATAAATAAAGAATGAGTTCACAATAGTACCAAAAGTGGTGATTTATTTTCTTATACTAACGGAGCTTATGAGATTTTCTGTTGAGTTTTGTGTTGTGAAGTATTCAAGTTTTGGGTAAGGATTTGATGGACTATGGAATAAGATGTCGGATTCAGAGCACCACAGACCCAAGGCAGGTTCGAAATTAGGGGCGTTGTCGTGGGAAACCACGACCACCTATGGGACCAGGGGTCCCTTGCTGGTTCGGCAGGGGGGTTGTCACGTTGCACAACGAGCAGAGGAGCGTGGGGCAGCACGACAGGGATCACACGAGCAATTTTACCCAGGTTCGGGCTGCCGCGAGGTGTAAAACCCTACTCCTGCATTGGTGGATTGATGGTGGTGGTGCGCAGTACACTTGCCCGATAGGGGTTGCCTATGGGCGATCGTGGCTACGCGTGTACGAGCGTGTGGGTGTTCTCCTTTCCAACCCTTTCTATGGTTGCCATGGGCCTCCTTTTATAGATCGAGGGGTCACCACAATGACAAATCAGTCATGATGCACTGATAAGATAGAAAATAGTGCTATCATACCTAACTTTGCAGGCTGACAGAGTGCATTAAATGCGCCGCTCAACGTCACATCGTTGCTTGCCCGACAAGCCTTGCCAAGCTAATTTGCCAGCTTCGCACCTTCTTGCTTGACACGTCGCAGGACGGGCGTTGTCTATAGGTATTCCTGTAGAAAGAGGTTGCCATGTGGCGAATGGCTGCCACTTAATCACTTTGTGGCTTGACACCGCACTGATTGACAACGTGGGTCATGGAGGAGTGGTTGGTGAGGTGGTTCTTGCCTCCGTGAGTCCCCGCAGGCCCTGTCGGGGCGTCTTGGGTGTTCTCTTTTGGGAGTGGCTCTACCCTCGCCAAGCTCGTGTGCCCAGCAAAGGAGGCTTTTGTCCTAGTGGTATCTTACTTCCCTAGCTTGGCCTTGGTCCTCTTGATCTGCAAGTTGGTCCCTCGAAGATCTTGGTCTCCTGCACTTGGCATGGCCTGGTACCATAATCTTGTTTTTGTGCCTGTGCACAGTCTAGGTAACATGCCCATGGTCTGTTGTACTGAAAGAATCCCTCGACCCTACCCTGATCGCGCTGCCGAGCATCATCAGGGTAGGCCCTAACAAGTGCACAGGCAGGGGTGTGGAAGAGGCTGGTCTCTTGAGGTCTTCTTTCCTTCTTCATTAATCTTAAGCCTGGGCCAATTTTTGGTTTTCCGCGCGTCTTGTAATGCCAATGGTGGTGGGGCCGCTCTTGTAATGGCCAGTGAATGACTTTAACGCACGGGGTAGAAACTGCCAATTCACTCTTCCCACCACGCCCTTATCCTTAGCCACGTATGTTGCATGCATCGCGCGGGGTAGGTAACAGAGGCGCATGGTATGGGAGAGCATTATGGCAAAGGCCCAGTCTTCAGGAATTGGTTGAGGAGGGCGGTGGTTACCTGTCGGGGGATCAGCTCCAGCCTCTCGCTCGCCTATAAAAGGAGGAGCGGGGGAGGAGTGGAGGCATTCATCCACATTCGTCTTCTCCTCCACCTTGCTTCGTCTTGAGTATGCTGGAAGGGAGAGCTCGAGGTCGGGTCCCGAGCCCGAGCATGGAGCTGATGATGCCAAGTAATGGTGCTGGCACTCGGGGAGTGGATCTGGTCCAAGTCCAAGGCGAAGGGCTTGGGATCATTAGAAATCCCAGTACGACCCATTTCCTTGGAACTGGGGTTTATGTTGATGAGGAGGGCGCCTTCCTGCCCACCAAGTTGGGGTGCGGCGCGCCTCGAGCCCCCTGGCCGTCTTGGTCACTTGCCGTCTCTTTGGGAGGAGTGCCGGACTGCGAGGCCGGTGCTTCCCTAGAGAGGTGTTGATGAAGATGAAGCCAGGGAAGACGGAGAAGGCGGGAGGCAGGCCGCCAGGTCAGAGTACGATCACACTGACGCGTTCGTCTCATACTCGCGACCTGCTACCTCATCTTTTTGTTCTTCCCCTCCTCCCCGGCACCGTCATCACCGGTCTCCTGGTCGTCGGGGAGGGGGCTGCTCTCTTGGTGCCTTCGCCTCCTCTAGTAGTCTTCTAGCTGAGCTTTGGTGGATGACTCCACTTTTGCTCAAGCTGGGGCTTCTTGCTGGTCCCGGAGGTGGTGATCAGGGCGCCGCCGAGCTGCTCCGTCTACCCTCCTCCTTCGCAGCCTCGCCACTCCTGATCTTGTCAGGCTATATGTCTAGCTGGCCATGACAGGACCGGGATGGACTCAAGTTTGGGCGCTGCTCCTGCCTCCTTCTCTTCCCACCGTCTCGGTGTTCTGGATATGGGGGTATCCAGCCCTTTCTGCTTGCGGCCCACCGCGTGGCTCCATCGATGGCCTGGTACGGCCCAGCTTCAGCATCAACAACTCAAGACCCTCGCGAGGGGCCAAGCCTCGCGAGGCGGACGACGCCAAGACCCCGAGGGGATCGGCCTCTTCAAGCTGGCTCCCGAGGGGTGGAGAGTTCCATGCAAGGTTTACCTCACGAGGATCAGCTGACGTGAGCCATGACGACCAAGGTCAGGGGGGCGCCAGGTGGGCGCAGAGCGTAGGTTTCCTCTTGGGTGAAAAGGAGGCAAGCCCCAGGCGCGGATTCCAGAGGAATCAGCCAAAGGTTTCCATTCTGGTGCAACGAGACCAAGACCGCTAGGATGGCAGGACGGAGGTCGTCGCCGAGCCCACCGCAGTGTCACGACCAGAGGCTTTTCGCAGGCGAAGACTACTTTTGTTAGGATAAGCTGTACTACTTGTCCCCTTTCAAATCCGGCCGTTGTGGGATCCCTTCCCGCCAACATTTGGGAAGAGGACCAAGGCCACTATAAATAGGACTTAGCCACCACCATAGAGGGCAACTGATCTGATCTGGTTCACATCCCCATAGCTCTATCGAGCTCAAGAACACCTCACCACCTGAGCCCAGTTCATCCACCATACTAGTCCATCCTTAGCCCTCCGAGGCAATCCACCAAAATGCTGGAGTAGGGTATTACACCGCAAGGTGGCCCGAACCAGGATAAACTGTCGTGTCTTTCTGTCTCTTCGAGCTCGTCGTGCTAGGCTTAGGAGGATCGCGAGTAGGCAGGCTAGGTAGGTTGAGATCTCTGCATGCACCCTAGAGTTCGAACCTCTCAATGGTTTGCGGAACCCGTAATTTGACATTTGGCGCGCCAGGTAGGGGTGCGTGGATCTTCTCTTCCGTCGATCGATCCACCGCCACTCTGACACCTCAATAGCCAACGCACGCCGGGCTCGCACCGAGCGTCGAGCCGCAGTCGCCGCTGACGTTGCTTAGACGGCTTCGGCGAGCGATGGTTGTGCCCGTCCTGCTCCGTCTCCAGTGGCCAAATCCCACCATGGGCCCTGCCGGCCACGAGTAGCAAGCTTCATCGCTGCACCCGTCGGGGCGCCACAACGGGCGCACGACTACTCCATCACTGACCCCAGCAGCTTCGTCCTCTCACACGCGTCGCGGCCAGGCGAACGCGCAGGCCACTCTGCTCATGGCATGGGAGCTCCTTCGCTACTGCCCGGTTGGTGACCTCTACGAGGAGTGGCTCAAGCGGATCGCTGAGCTCGTTAGCATGGCCGGGGGCTCCACCGCTTCGGCTCGCTCACTGCCTCAGCAGCCACCTGCAGTGGGCGACGTGGCTCACGGGGCTCGTCCACCACCTCCGGACCAGGGCATGTGGCGCCACGGCATGACCCACCGCGCCCTACGCCAGCTCGGGAGGATGTGAGCTACCAGGTGGTGCAGCGACCTCAAGGAGAAGCACGCGTACTTCCAGCACCCCGGCACCAGACACGCATACCACCACAGGAGGTGGCGGTGTGCATGCGCCAGGGCCAGGTTCCACCCCCTCAACGGGCTCCAGTGGCCACGGCAGGATGCTGCGCTTTCACCCCGGAGCTCCGCAAAATCGTCTGGCCAAGCAAGTTCAAGCCTGACCTGCCTCCACGCTACGACGGCACCGCCGACCCCTCCAAGTTCCTGCAGCTCTATGAGCTGAGCATTGAGGCGGCCAGCGGTGATGAGAAGATCATGGTAAACTGGTTCCCGATGGCCCTCAAGGATGGCGTGCGTTCTTGGCTCCTGAACCTACCCGAGCGGTCGGTTTCTTCCTGGGAGGAGATGCGCAGCCGCTTCATCGCGAACTTCCAGGGCACTCGCGACCGTCTGCTGGCCGCGGGTGACTAGCGTTGCATCAAGCAACAACCTGTAGAGACCCTGTAGAAGTATATCCAGCGCTTCAACAACGTTCGCCTCAAGAACCCCAAGGTGTCGGACGAGGCCATCATTTCAGCATTCACTGATGGTGTCCGCGATGTCAAGATGGAGGAGCTCGCTATCCATGAGGATCTCTGCACAGCTCTGGAGATGTTCAACATGGCGAACAAGTGCACAAGGGGTGAGGAGGGGCGCCTCTCCCTCCTCGAGCTCCTCGATGCTGATCCAGAAGACAAGAAGGACAAGGACGTGAAGCGCAAGGGGCCAGCCGTGATTGCGTCCGAACCAGAGAAAAAGCGCGGCTGTGACCACCCCGAGTCATCCAAGAGCAACCGGTCGTTTTGCGTCTTCCATAATGTTCACAACCACAACACCATAGACTGCCAAGAGCTCAGGGCCACGAAGGGCGCCTCGGTCGACACCCCGAGTGCAATGATCGAGGCTACGACCGTGGAGGTGGCCGAGGCGGAGGACGCTGGGACGGACGCGACCACCGTCAGGAGTGGCGCGACCAGCCTCGGGAGGACCGCTGGCAGGGCCAATCACGTGAGGGCGCCTGGAGGGAGCAGCCTCGTGAGGAGCACCCTCAGGGCAATGCGGCTCTGCCTCCACTGCCTCCACTGCCAACAAGGAATGGAGATCACCATCAGGACGAGGGGGCTGGGGGCTTCCAGGAGCCTCGAGCCATCGCCTGCATCTTGGGCGGCTCACAGGCCCCGGCTTCCCACCGCATCTTCAAGCAGTTTGCGTGCGAGGTGAATGCAGCACTCCCCAAGCCCGAAGCAACTCGCCCTCTCAGGTGGTCCAAGTGCGCCATCACCTTCAGCACCTCAGACCAGCTCAAGTGCGCGGCCACTGCTTGGACGCTCCCCATGCTCTGCTCCCCCGTCATCAGCAACGTGGTTGTCACCAAGACTCTCATTGATGGCGGAGCAAGGCTCAATGTTCTGTCTGTTCAGACGTTCGACAGACTCCAAGTGCCGTACTACCAGCTTTCACCCAACCAAGCCATTTTCAGGAGTGACCGATGGTTCTACACATCCGATAGGGCAGGTCCGCCTCCCTGTCCCCTTCGGCAAGCTCAACAACTACCGCACCGAGCTCATCGACTTTGATGTCGCCGACATTTGCCTTCCCTACAACGCCATCCTAGGGTACCAAGCACTGGCCAAGTTCATGGCAGCTACGCACCATGGCTACAACGTCCTCAAGATGCCAGGAAGCGACGGTGTCATCACGGTCGCGTGCTAAGAGAAGGATGCGGTGTGCTCCCTCGAGCGTGCCTTCCAGGCTGCAGAGGTCGAGAACCCTGAAGACGAGGACGGCGCCTATCCCTCCTGAGGTCGCCCCTAAGACGAAGAAGCTGCAGCTAGGACAGGGGTCTCGTGAAAGAGCATCGCCCGAGGACGCCGCGCCGAGCCTTGCGTCCTCTGATGCGGCACCTTCACCCATCGCATAGGAAGGCGCGCCCGACGCCCCTCTCAGGTTGGGCTCGGGGGGTCTCTTTGGGAGGGCCTCAGACCTAGCCAGGGTCACGAGGGAGGCACTCGGGCACCATGTGGAGGCGCTCTTCAGAGCACGCTTCCCAGGAGAAGGCATCACGCGGGAGGCACCAGGCGTTCAGGAGTTCATCAGCAAGGCAATGGAGGAGATTCAAGAAGCAAGGGTACTGCAAGGCGACCATCGCCTGCCACGAGGCGCAGCTCACTATCCCGGCAAGGGTAAGGAGTTCCGCGTCTGCATCGACATCCTCGGGCTCAACAAGGCCGCGTCTCGGTAGCTCATCTAGCCATCTCGGGTCGGCCGATGCGAGGGTCCACCCCACAGCTATGTCCGCATGCCCTTCGGCCTGCCCGGCGTGGCTGTAGTGTTCCAACGCTGCATGAGGGACGCCATGGCGGCTCGCGAGGCCAGGCATCGGGTGATCCAGGCGGAGATGGAGGAGCACCTCCAGGAGCCTCCCGAGGCTTGGCACCGGAGCAGCTCGTGAGAAACGACTCCAGCAGCGTGCGTTTTTGGCTACTTCAGCACCACTTCAGCGACGGTACCAGGTGACATCTCTCTAGTTCGTTCAGTTTGGGGGCGCCCCTCGGGCAGCATCATCCCCAGGCCGCATGGGCCCGTCCCTGCGGCATGTATCCCTTTCCGCATCTATCAGAGCTAGTTTACCCTCCTTCACAAGCTACCTTTAAGTTATCAATTGCCTGACCGACGCTTCGTTGCTGAGAATGTCTCGCACCCTTGCGAGCCCTCCTGCGACCGCCTCATGATTAAGGACTAGCATGGCGTATGTGCTCAGGTCCGTCCCTGCAGCGTCGCTAAATCCAAGAGGCTGAGCTCTGGCTCACGGGCCAGTCCCCGTGTACGTCACCTCCCACGGCCCTTGGGGCCTTGTTCTCGCATGAGCTAATCGCGGGTGGATGAGTAAGGGCGCGCGACCTGGTGCCCCCGTGGCCACAGGAACTGTGCGCCGGTTGTTTTTCTTCAAGACCTTTGCATGAGAACACTGGGCACGACGTCTATGCTCGGGTCCGTCCCTGCAGCGTCGATAAACCCAACGGCTGAGCTCTGTCTGGCAGGCCGGTCCCGTTCACGTCACATCCTGGGGTCGTTGGTGTCTGGCCTTCTCATGCAATAACCTGAGGAGACTCATTAACACAGGTTGCCTAACCATCTCACAGGACTAATACAAGCACCCCCAATCAAGACCAGGCGCAACCCGCCTTGAGGTAGGGCCTCGTGAGTCCCGTGCTGCCTCATGGGTGCCCATATACACCTCCTCCAGCCCTGTCGTCCAAGCCATGCATCAGGGCGGGGCTGTACACGCCCCGGGGGCTCTCCTCGGTGGGAGCCCCCTCCCACGCACCAGTGGAAGCACCATGCTCTGCGCTGGCCGTCGACACTGCCGAGGAGCGGCTATGCCCGTGCAAGAGCAGAAGTGCTATGCTCCGCGCTGGTGATAAACAACTGGGGTGGCCTCGCGGCCGCATTAACTTCAGGGAACCTCCGCACTCAGTGAATAGCCTCACCACACCGCTCTCCCTCGGGAGGGTAGCGCGAGGGTGCTGGGCACGGGGCCTACGCTCAGGTCACGCCTGACGTACCCCACCTCGCCAGGCCTCATGGGCCTGGTCTTCGCACACCCCTCCCAAGCGAGAGCTCAGCGAGGAAAAGGTATGATGGTCGGTTCATATGTCAAGGGGGACTCCTGAGCATCGTGTCTCAGGAGCCTAACTGGTCACGTCGCCCCTCACCACTTTGTCTCATCCTAGCAATCCGGACGACCCAACGGCGGCTGAGGCATGCGCGGGGCCGGTCCCTGCTGACGCAGAATATCAAGGCTTGCCTCCACGCCTTCTCCTAAGATGTTCGCCCGTCAAGGAGGACTCCTGAGCATTGCGTCTCAGGAGCCTAACTGGTCACGTAGCCCCTCACCACTTGGTCTCGTCCTGGCGATCTGGACGACCCAACGGTGGCTGAGGCATGTGCGGGGCCGGGCCCTGCTGACAAGAACATCAAGGCTTGCCTCCGCGCCTTCTCCTAAGCTGTTCGCACGTCAAGGAGGACTCCTGAGCATCGCGTCTCATGAGCCTAACTGGTCACGTAGCCCCTCACCCCTTGGGCTCGTCCTGGCAATCCGGACGACTCAACGACTACTGAGGTATGCGCGGGGTAGGGCTCTGCTGACGCAGAGCAACAAAGCAAACGGAAAAGTCGAGGGACCATAATCTAATTATTACCAAACATATTGTTCGAAGCAAACAGTCTTAAACGCCTCCCCGAGGCATGCTACATGACACAGGACAAACAGGGAAGAGCAGCGTCGCCAAAGCCACCTCTTCAGGCCTGAGTGCTACCGTCACCCGCCAAAGGAGCCCCGTCGCCAGGCGCATCGCCCGTTCCCTCAGCCTCGGTTGGAGGACTGACGACCAGGAACTTACTCAACATGGCATCCAAGGAGCTCTTCACGTCGGCAGTAGCAGCGTCCTGGGAGTCGAAGTCCACGGGAGCAAGGAAGGAGGAGAAGTCGAAGCCAGTGTCCTGGAGATAGAGATGGCTGAAGACGCATGTAAGGGCTGAGGAAGAAAGCGAGCGTGCCTCGCTTTCCACCAAAGAGCCAAACCCGTCGACAACATCCTTGAGCACTGCCAAGACTCCAGGGAGCAAGGCAGCAGGGCTATCCCTCGGGGTCGTCGCCGTCTCCTTGTTCAAGGGATCGTCCCCAAAGAGCGACTGCTGAGCCTTGTGGAACCTCGCGTCAAGGGACGCAAGGGTGCTGCGCTCCATGGAGGCCGCCTTCTTGGCCTCGGCAAGGGACGCCTGGGCCACCTCCACCTCATCCTTCAGCTTCGTCAGGCAGCCGCGCTCCGCAGCCTGCTCCAAGGCCACCTTCTTCAGCTCGGCGTCTCGAGCGGCATCGACAGCTTCCTGGGCCTTCAGCTTCTCCTCACGCTCGTGGAGCTGGCCGACCTGGGCGGCCTACTGATCCTGAAGAGCCTTCAGTTCAGCCTTCACCATGCGGCACCGATCCTCGGCTTGGAGCCAACCAGAAATCAGTCCCAGGCGTCCCAACACCGAGCGCCGGTCCGGGCCCCGAAGTTCACCCTCGAGGAGGCTTAGCACTGCCCTTGCTTCCTCCAAGGCCCCGGGGGTGGCAGGAGCGCCATGTCCCGGCTGCACGCCGGGAAGGGGAGAAGACTTCCTCGATGCCAAGACAGAAGAACCCTTAGCATCAAGAAGGACCGGGGGCTCCGGAGGCTGGGCAATCTCAGCAGCCACAGTGAGGATGGGCGCCAGGGGGGTAAGCCCTGCCGAAGGCGTCGGCACCTCCCGAGGATGGCCTTCCATGCCTTGGGGAGACGGCATCACCACCGGAGCTGCAGGGGCCACGGCGGCCACTTCGGCGCCTTCGACCACGGCGACTTCCACGCCCTCCTTCTGCTTCTTCGATGACTGCTGCCTAATGATAGATGAAGATGCTAAGCATCACTTCAAGAATCAACGAACAAGGCCAAGGAGAAGACTTACTGCTCGGCGAAGACATAGCTCCTCTTCAGGCCCAGCAACGGGCGCCGAGAGGGGGCAGCTGGAGCTGAACTCTTGGGAGCAGGAGAACTCGTGGTTGGCGCCACTCGGGACGCCGTCTGCGAAGGTAGAACGCTGCCCGGAGGAATCAGCACGGTCCTGCCCTTCTTCGTGACCGTCCGCTTGGGTTACTTCGAAGGGGACACCCTGGATCTCGTGGTGACTCTAGAAGGTCGAGGCACCTCTACCACTGAAGGCGCATCATCATCATCATCATCATCATCATCATCATCATCATCATCATCATCAGGAAAGTCGTGGAGGATCTGCCTCGGCCACGGGGCAGAGGATTCCTCCACAACCTCGTCCTCGGTGGCCTCGGAGGATTGATCGCCAGAGGACAGGTCCACCAAGGAGGTAGGCGGCTGGCGGCGTCCTTGATTCAGGGGTATCCAGCCCTGCCTGCCTACGGCCCACCGCGTGACTCCATCGATGGCCTGGTACGGCCCAGCTTCAATGCCAACACCGCAAGACCCTCGCGAGGGGCCAATCCTCGCGAGGCGGACGACACCAAGGCCCCCAAAGGAGTTGACTTCCTCAGCAGGGCTCCTGAGGGGCGGAGAGTTCTATGCAAGCTACCTCACGAAGCACGACTGACGTGAGCCAAGACGACCAAGGCCAGGCGGGGGCCAGGCGGGCATAGAGCGTAGGTTTCCTCTTCGGTGCAAGGGAGGCAAGCCACAGGCACGGAGTCCCGCGGAATCAGCCAAAGGTTTCCATTCTGGTGCAACAAGACCAAGACCGCCACGACGGCAGGACGGAGGTCATCAACGAGCCCACCGCAGCGTCACCACCATAAGCTTTTCGCAGGCGAAGACTACTTTTGTCAGGATAGACTATATTACTTGTCCCCTTTCAAATCCCGCCGTTGTGGAATCCCTTCCCGCTCATATTTGGGAAGAGGACCAAGGCCACTATATATAGGACCTAGCCACCACCATAGAAAAGGACCGAGATCAGAACAAGTAGAGCACCACACCAGCTCAAAAACACCTCACCTCCTGAGGCTTGTTCATCCACTGTACTAGTTCATTCATAGCCCCTCGAGGCAATCCACCACACTACACTGGATTAGGGTATTACACCACAACGGTGGCCTGAACTAGTATAAATCGTTGTCTTTGTGTCTCTTTGAGCTCGACGCGCTAGGCTTAGGAGGAACGCGAATAGGCAGGCTGGGCAGGTTGAGATCTCCGCACGCACCCCAGAGTTCAAACCTCTCAAGGGTTGCAGGATCCCTAAAGCCGACATTTGGTGCGCCAAGTAGGGGTGCGTTGGAATCTTCTTCCTCGACCTCTAGATCGTGCCACTGACCCCTATGGCGGGTGCTCCTCCGTCGGCCCCATCGACGCGCGTTCCTGGAGAAGCGCTGGGGCTGCGCTGCTTCACCCTCTCCCTGCGGCAGGTGCAGTGGCCGCCCAAGTTCCGACCGGAGATGCCGTCGCGCTACAACGGCAAGGAAGATCCAGCCCCCTTTCTTCAGGTATACGAGGAGGCAGTTTGGGTGGCTGATGGAGACGACAAGGTGAAGGCAAACTGGTTCCCCATGGCCCTCGTAGGCGCACCACACACTTGGTTGCTCAACCTGCCGGCATCTTTCGTGGCCTTCTGGGAGGAGCTGCACGACCTCTTCCTCGCCCACTATGCGGCGCCGGTGCCCCCAGTTGTCGCAGCTCTCCTAGGTGGCTCGCAGGCACCACCCTCCGACTGCCACATCAAGCAGTTCTACCGGCGGGCAGGCAATAGTCAGGCGGGCTCGGGGGCTCCCCCGGGCTAGGCGGCACCCCAAGCTGACTTCGCCTTTGCCCCCGAGGATCACCCGCCGCCACGACGGGAGCAGGCATGCTCTCAATGCTCTGCACCCCCACCATCTGCCACGTGGCGATCACCAGGACCCTCATCGACGGTGGAGCCGGCCTCAACGCGCTCTCCCTGGAGGCGTTCGGCCTGCTCCACGTGCCGCCCAGCCGGCTCCGCCCCTCCAAGCCTTTCTCTGGGGTTGACGATGGCTCCACCAGGCCCTTGGGGTAGGTCCTTCTCCCGGTCACCTTCGGGACCCGCGAAAACTACCGCACCGAGCTCATCGTCTTCGACATTGCCCAGATCGACCCGTCGTACAATGCTATTCTGGGATACCCAGCCTTGGCCCAGTTTACGGCTGCAACCCACCCCGCATACAACCTCATGAAGATGCCTGGCAGCAACGGCGTCCTCACGGTGGCGGGGGAGACCAAAGGCACGCTGCAGGCCCTCAAGCTCGCCTTCAAGACAGACTGCACTACCCGACAAGAAGAAGGATCAGGAGACCCCAGAAGCAGTGCCTGTCGAGAAGAAGAAGTTGTTCTACCAAGACCGAGCCGATACGAAGCAAGTGCCGGTCTGCGAGGATGGGATGGCCAGCGCCACCTTCACCAAAGGGGCTGGCCTCCCTCGAGATCAAGAGGAGGCATTGATCAACTTTTTGCGAGCCAACAAGGATGTATTCACTTGGGAACCCAAACACCTGGCTGGGGTCCCAAGGGGGATAATCGAGCACCACCTGAGGGTATACCCAAATGTGCGACCGGTGAAGCAGAAGGCTCGCCGCCAGTCCACCGAGAAACAGGCCTTCATAATCCAGGCCATAAGCTGCAAGCCGCTAGGGTCATCAAAGAGGTGCGGTACCCAGAGTGGCTGGCGAACCCCGTCATCGTCCCCAAGAAAGGAGGGAAGGAGCGCATGTGTGTTAACTTCACCAACCTCAGCAAGGCCTGCCCGCAAGATCCCTTCCCGCTCCCTCGCATAGACCAGATCGTCGACTCCACCGTCGAGTGCGACCTGTTGTGCTTCCTAGATGCCGTCTCTGGCTACCACCAGATCAAGATGGCAGTGGAGGATGTGCAGAAGATAGCATTCCTCACCCCATGCGGGGTGTACTACTACACCTACATGCCCTTCTGGCTGCGCAACACCAAAGCAACCTTCCAGCAGTTGATGCACATCACCCTGGGTTCGCAGCTCGGGAGGAACGCAGAGGCCTACATTGATGATATAGTGGTGAAGTCTCGGGAGGCCTGGACTCTGATAGAAGATCTGGAGGAGACGTTAGCCAGCCTACGCACGGTGGGTCTTCGGCTTAACCCCAAGAAGTGTGTGTTCGGGGTCCCTTCCGGCAAGCTGCTGGGCTTCTTGGTGTCACACAGAGGGATCGAGGCTAACCCAGAGAAGGTTAAGGCGATAGAGGATATGAACCCCCCACAGACCTTGAACGAGATACAGAAGCTGGCTGGCTACGTAACCTCACTTGGGTGCTTCATTTCCAAGCTGGGGGAGCGCGCCCTCCCGTTTTTCAAATTGATGAAAAGGAGGAGCCATTTGAGTGGAACCCCGAGGCAGACACAGCCTTCCAGGACCTCAAGAGATATCTGACCAGTCCGCCCATGATAGTGGCACCACGCCCTCTCGAACCCTTGGTGCTCTATCTGGCAGCAACCCCTCACTTAGCCAGCGCTGACCTAGCGGCGCTAAGGAAGGAGCGCCTGATCAAGAAGCCACAGTAGGATGCACAACCGGCAAGCAAGGCACAGCACCCCCAGGGTGAGGCATCTGAAGTTCCGGCCGATGCAGTGGTCGACATTCCTCCTGAAGCCACGATTGACCCTGTGGTTGCCAAGGCTCTGGAGGACGGGCCTCATGAGGCTGTAAGGGACCTGTGCCCTCGTGAAGAACAAGATTCTACTGATGCTTTCCCCCTCGTCGAGCACCCGGTATACTTCGTCAGCACAGTACTGAGGGAGGCCCGGGCACGTTACCCCATGCCACAGAAGCTCTTGCTCGCACTCCTAGTCGCCTCCAGGAAACTGCGCCACTACTTTCAAGGCCACCCCATCAAAGTTGTATCAGCGTACCTTCTGGAGAGGGTGCTCCGGAGCCCGAACGCAGCCGGGCGAGTTGCCGAATGGAACATTGAGCTTCAAGCATTCGATCTCAAGTTCAGCACCACCAGGGTCATCAACACTACAAAAAAATACACTTCCGTGATGATACGTGTTTGTCATAGTAGGTCGCATTTTTTGTCATGCATGTACATCCATGACAACTTTATGACAGAATCAAGATAGTCATAGTTGTGCTGTCGTAGAAGTGTTCCATGACATTACCAAAATTATCATCACGGAAGTGTCCACTTCCATGACGATAAATCGCGCGTCACAGAAGTGCTTTCGTCAAGGGTGACCGACACGTGGCATCCACCGTAACGGAACGCCGTTAAGATATCGGGTCGGGTTTTGGATCCGATAACCTGTTAACAGCCCCGACCAATGGGGATTTTCCACATGTAAAATCATCATTGGCTAGAGGAAACACGTGTCGGCTCACCGTTGGGACAGATGTCATCCGCTCATTGGACCGAAGGCGCCTATGATACGGCGACACGTGGCACGGCCCAACAGAGGCCCATTCCTGTGAAAAGGCCAGCCTGTTTGACTTGGTCAAAAGGTGGCGGGCTGGCCCACGGAAAGCCTGTTAACGGCCTGTTCGCATATAGCCCATTTACAGCCCGCTAACCCAAGGCCCGTTATGCCCTATCCAAATTAGGCCCAGTAGCGTCATCTAGGCCGTCCAATATGATTCAGCCCATTTTAACTTCCGGCCCATGTGTGGCCCATGACTTCTTTCGGCCCATATGAGGACCTTTGTAACTCTTGGCCCATTAACGACCCGTGGTGAAACTGGCCCGTAATGAACAGTGTATAAATTTATACCCATTAACGCCCTGTTATTCCATTGGGCCGTTTCCAGCCCAAGTTATCTTTCGGCCTTCTCAGGGCCCATTGATTCTTGGGCTCATTTGCAGCATTCGGTTACATATGGCCTGTTACTGTCATTTTCTGCTTGTGGGCCAAATTCAGCCCGTCGTTATAGTCGGCCCGTTTGCGGACCGTTAATACGTTGGGCCGTTTTCATGTCAAAAAACCCGTTGGGCTGTTTTCATAGAGTTATCAAATATGGCCTATTAACGGCCCGTTATGGTCCACGAATAGTACGACCCATGATTGGCGAAATGATGATACGCCCCGTAGAAGGCCCATGGATCCTACGGCCCGTATGAGGCCCATGGATAGTACGGCCCGTAGAAGGCACATGGATCGTACGGCCCGTAGAAGGCCCATGGACCCTACGCCCCGTAGAAGGCCCATTGATCCCTAAGGCCCATATACAAGGCCGATGGATCCTACGACCCGTATAGAAGGCCAATGGCCCTACGACCGAACGAAGGCCCATTGATCATACGGCCTGCAGGAGGCCCATGGTTACAACAGTCCGTGTGTTGCCATGATTATTTTAGCCTAGTTACCAAAAATAGGCTATTGTGGCCACTAGAAAAACACAGAAAAAGAACTGCAGTGACTACAAGCAAACAACTAAACAAGATAATAAGGAAATAAATAAGCAAGCAATTAAGGCTAGCCTATTAGCGCTATTACACATATTACATCCACTGGGCATCAAAGTTCGCCACCTGTGCAAATATAGGGAACAAAGCAGCATATTACATACACTAGCCGTCAAAATTGTCCACCAGTGCAAATAAATGCGGCAGCAAAACAAGAGCATAACTGAAACAACTACAGAAGAGCTCAAGAAACGTTATCCTGGGTATCCACCATGCTGGCAATAAGCTTAGCAAGCTGATTAGCTTTGTCCTGTTTGGCGCTAAAATCCTCCAACGCTTGCTGTTGCACTGGAAAGTATGCATCTGAATGCTCCAGGGACTTCCGCAGTCCTTCCGCTTCTTGTCGCAGCACAGCTGATCGATGTCTTTCAGCTTGTAGTTGAGACTCAAGAAACCGAACTGATTCAGACAGTGAGTTTGAATAGCTTGTGCAAGCGGTAGTGGCCAGTAACTCGAACACTAAACCAAGACAGGACTTTGGGGTTGTCTTGCTGTCTTCAAGATAGTCTTCCTTAGCTGTTTTATCAGCTTTGTTGGAGACCAACAAGGATGTGTCACTATCCTGAACCTTATCTGCATTACTTCCTTTACCATTGCTTAATAAGGCACTCTTCCCCAATATTCTTTCAGCATTCTAAAAGAAGAAACAAGCAGACACATAACAAGTTTAGCATGTACTAGTATATGAAACTCATTTCGGTGAACCAGTTCATTAGTAAGGTGGACAGGATTAAACTACCAAGTCTTCTATTGCCAAGTACAAGTACATAATAAAAGCATCAAACAAACATATATCTATGTCCTATGGTCACTGCATTGTGTTGCCAAATCAAAATAGAGACACGGTTCAAATGATATCAGTTCAAGACAAAGCAGCAGTGAAAGAATACAAAGCGTGGGAAACTACACAGCATAACAAGATTTCAGATGGGTACCACGGGTCTACGTGTACAACAACACTATTGGCTCTATTGTGATGCTAGTAATGTGCATGATATGAAAGTCAACTGTATACACAATTGAAATTGAAATCAAAAGAGCTATTGATAAAAGCAAACCTATTAAAGAAACATGCGTGAACATACCTGCTGTGCCATTGGAGTTTCGATTGGATCCTTCAATTTAAAAATAAGTTTGTATCAGTAAATACAGTGATACAAGAGCAAAGCAATCATAGTTAAAAAAAGGAGCGCCTAAGCAAGTGCTTAAGCGCGCCTAGGCTCTAGGCGTTGGCAAAATGCATTGCGCATAACTACGCTTAATCTGTGCATAAATACGCATAAGCATGCACTTTGGTCAGTAAAGCGCAAGGCGGTGGCAAAGCGCAAGGCTGGTTCTTGTGCATGTACAACCGGGGTGCTATCTCCACCAAGAGGTACCATTGTTTTATTTGAAGACCGTGTTTTTATTCCGCTAGATACTGGCATCACCCGCTCCAATTCAAATGGCTAATAAACAGGAAACATAGTAGAATGTACAGACATTGTATGAGAGACAGATGCAATAGATAGTGTGGAAAAAAGAGGGCATGAAATAGTTGACATGTATATTGTTTAACTAAAACGGATAGCATGACATAATTTCACATATATGATGTCTATCTAAACTGGATAGTATAGCATAACATAATTCAAAGATATGATGAATAACTAAACAGGATCACATGACATAATTCACCTACATGTTATCTAAGTAATCAGGATCGCATCATTTAATTCACATATGTGATTTATATGCTAAACAGAGGGCATTCGATATGATGTCTGAACTAAGAACATGGTGTTGAATATTGTGTATATGATGTCTAAACTATGCAATGCAAGACACTGTATGCATGATATGAGCAGTATAACCGTGCCAAGTTAGAGCATACACCTCAGTAGGGGAATAGGACTGGTCATCTGTCTCTGAATCCATCTCTGAGGAGCTTTCGGGACCCAACAAGAGATCTGCTTCGACAAGTAACACTGTCTGCTCTGAAGGCCTTGTTTTCACTCCAGATTTTTCCATCTCCCACCCAAATGGCTGATTCACAGGAAGAGTAGTTTAATGTACAAACATTGTCGACAAATGGAAATGTAATGAAGAAAAGGATGGGCAAGATATCATTCAAATATATGATGCCTGGTTAAACAGGATAGCATTGCACATTTCACATATATTATGGCTGGCTAAAAGACATGAGGCTGCATAATTCCCATATATGATATCGAAACTAAATAAGTGGCATTACAGAACATGTCTAAACTAAGCAGATGACATATATGATGTCAAAAGTAGGCACTACAAGGCAACATATGCATGATATGACTAACATCATCATGCCAAGGTAGAGCAAACACCTTGGGGGGTAAATAGGAGTGGTCAGCGGTGTCTGAATACGCCTCAGAACAGATATCTTTCTCTGGACTACAATCTGGAGAGGGGTGGGGAGGGTTTGCCATTGAACCCACCATGGAGCCATGTCTGCATGACATTGTATTGCCGCACAAAACTCTTCTCTTTTTCTCTACATGCTCAGCATGACTGTGTACAATATCTGACATGCATACGAAAAAATATGGTGAGATTATGTAAGGAGAGCATGCAGAAATTTAGAGTGATGGTAACAACCAGTGTATGGATCCAAAAATAATGATAGAAGGCTGATGATTGCTTTAAATTAATAAAAAGACAGATGATGATTGCTTTACTATTTGTTTCCCACCCAAGATGAACAACATAGCCATACCCTAGGTGAACCAGATATTAGACAGACATACTATTCATTGCTGCCTCGATACGTGCCCCACAACTAATTTAGAACACAAGTTTGAACATTAATTTGGACCTGAGTTGGGAGTCCAAGAGCTGAACAGGACGATAAAGTAGCAGGTAAGTTTAAGCAATGCATAACATAAGCAGAAACAAAAGAGTGCGACCTCTCTTGTGGACCCGTGTACTCCTCAGGTTCATATGCTGAGTCGATGATGGTGATGCCGTTGGGGTAGGTGCTGGTGGCAGGGAAGGAGATCTGAGGTGGCGAAAGACGGCCAGGAGTCGTGATGTCTAGTTTGGTGGATGCTTCTGTCGATGGATCAGGTCAGGTGAGGTGGACGACGTCGCAGTAGGAGCAGGACAAACCACACAAAGTTCCCTTTGATACATACCTATAACTGAAGTAATTATGTAAGGGCTCATTTGGCTTGCGTGATTCTTAAAACGCAGGGATAGGAAAAACACCGGAATAGGATAGGAAAATGCACATGGTAAACAGAGCATTTGTAAACACAGGATTTCTGTCAACTTGGGTGTTTGGTTTACAGGAATTGGAAGAGCAGAGGAATGCAAAGAAACATGGCCAAAATAAAGAGAAACCATATGAAAGCGTGTACAGTTAGAATGTTATTCTAGCACTAATGCACTTGGTCTTGTTTTCATGCATAGGATTTTGAAAAGTAGGTCCAGCTGGATGTTTTGCTTCATTCCTTTCAACAAAATGCATGAAATTGAATAGTAGAGTGCCATTGGAAAATTCCCTATTGCTATGTTTTTCCGTTGAACCAAAATAGCCCTAATGGATCGACGTGAATGTATAGTAATAAGTGATGCAACAAGTGTACAACCTCTTTGCCATAGCCGTGTCGACCTCAGCATCATTGGGTTGGTCGCTGAAGCAGTTGAGGTAGAGGTGGCTGTCGGAGGTGTGGAGGAAGATCTAAGGAATTTGTAGACGGCGTCCAGGGCACTGCTCTGTTGTGATGGATCGTTCTGTCATTGGAGCAGCTCCGGTGAGCCGTAAGACGTCAAGGCTGAAGCAGCACAAGACAGACATCGTCAATCTCAAGTGGGATTCTAATAGGATCTCCAATAGATGATGTAAAATGGATGTAAAATTAACATCACCAAAAACCACCTGACTACAACAGATGAGGTAAAAACTGTTGACTCTGAACTTAACTGTCGAAACTGAAATTTACTGTGGAATCTGAATGCTACTGTCGAAACTGAACGCAATGGTAGCAGAGAGGCACTTGACATGTAGGTTAGGGAGGGCCTGCAGTTCATCTTCAACCTTCACACCCCTGAGCCGCCTGCCACCACCGGCCGAACCGCCGGCCCCAGCGCCGCCTCGCCGCCCCGAAACAACTCGCCACCGCCGCCCCGGCCAGCCCTCTAGGCCCCCACCCTGAACCCTAAGATAGATAGTGGGGTACCTCTCCGGCGAGCCCCCGTCCCCGCTGCGGGTAGTTCTTCCTTAACTCCGGCGAGCCCACCCCCCAACCCCTGAAAATCGACTGACCCAAAAGTCGATTCAGTCGACTGAAGTGTGGCTTAATCAGAGCAGAGCAGCAGCACGAGCCAGGGGGAGAGCAGCAGTAGCAGCTGGGCGAGCGAGCGAGCGAGCGAGAGCCAGAGCAGCAGCAATAGCGCGAGCGAGCGAGCGAGAGCCGGAGCAGCAATAGCAGATCCGGCTGGCATGGACGCCGCCGCCAAAGGGGCCTCGCATTGGGGGAGAGCCGCCGTGGAGATGTCGCCCGCGGCGCCGGCTTCAAGGTAGCCGCTCCATGGGGGTGCGGGATGGAGCACCGCCGGCGCCGTGAGGTCGAGTTAAGGAGAAGGTGCGATGCGATGAGTGTACAACCGCTTTGGTGGCGCCGAGTAGGCCTCGGCTTCGTCCGAGGAGTCGGTGAGGATGTTGCGGTTCCTCGGATGGAGCAGCCGCGATAGACGAGGCAATCGTTGGAGCAGGTCCTTGGAGGTGGAGGACGGGGCAGCTGAATCGGCGGGACGGCGAGATGGATGACGGATCCTCATCCGGGGAGGTGGACGAGGGATGTCGAGCTGTTGCGGTGGAGGAC
Source organism: Triticum dicoccoides (assembly GCF_002162155.2). Lineage (NCBI taxonomy): Eukaryota > Viridiplantae > Streptophyta > Magnoliopsida > Poales > Poaceae > Triticum > Triticum dicoccoides. Next base: position 314,991,606 of record NC_041381.1, on the reverse strand, counting down.
GTCGTCGGGGAAGAGGCTCCGGCTGGGTAGCGGTGACATGGCGGATGAAGGAGGGTGGGGTTTCGCGGCTGGAGCGGAGAGGTTATGGCGGCCTGGGGTTTTAAATAGCAAAAAGGGGGCGATGGGAGGGGGTGAAGTATGACTTAGGGACGCGCTTGTCCAAAATGTAGGGTGTGTTACAAAAGTACCCCCCACTGATTTGAACTAGCGGCCCTTTCGGCTCAGGGTTAGAAGGGGGATTTCGCGTGTTGGGATTTGGCAGCTGGAGGGAGTTTTCGCGCGCGTTGTAATTTCGGGATAGCAAGGCACGGGTTGTGAAGGCGCCAGTTTTGGGAGCACGATATCTGAATTTTCGGGATATAACAAGATGCGGGTTGAATTTTAGGGACAAGCCTAACATGTAGTAATATTGTACTTGTACGTACCAAACCAATTCGCACTTCCCTCAACCAAAAATAAAACGAAAAAATAAAACTATTCACACCACACAAAGAGAGAGTCTTGCCCCGTTTTACTATAGAAATGCTATTCAAAGCTACTCCCTCCTTCCATCTATATAGGGCCTAATGCGTTTTTCGATGCTAACTTTGACCAAATATTAGAGCAATGATATATGACATGCAACTTACACAAAGCACACCGTTAACTTCGTCTATGAAAGGTTCTTTCAATGATATAATTTTCACATTGTGCATGTCATGTACTATTAATCTTGTCAATAGTCAAAGGCGGTCTTAAACATCTCATTACGCCCTATATAGATGGAAGGAGGGAGTATGAATCCATGTTACGTCCGATTAATTTTTTTTGCTTGCTGTATAATGCATGTAACCTACTCATACAAACATTTTAGTGCATTCCAAATGTCTATACTACCGCTGCAATTCGAACTAAATTTGAATTCGTTTCTCTATTTCAATAAGATCTACAATCATGATTGTTGCCAACTTCAACCATCATTTGTGTATTACCTTAATAACACACCACATGATTACTATAGAGATAGATATGAACTATGTGTACTACATGAACTCGAATTCTATTTTTTGAATACACTTCATGTTGATTCCAAATAATAGTACATTTGATGTATTAACTATATATTCATAATCTAAACCATATTCCATACGTACACCGTGTTTATCACATAAAGTATAGTGCCCCGCCCCCTACATTATGACAAGTATTTAGACCTAAGTTGCAAAAGCCACACATTAGCCCAAATTATAATCAATGTTCTACATTATGATATCTTCTTCAAGTATCCGTATCCACCTTTTTATAATGAATTATGATCTTTGTTCGTCTTTTACACCTTCACGATCCTCTTCTATTTGTAGCTAGCTAGCGCTAACTTTCTATCGTGCACGCACACGCCCGCCCCCCTCACACACCCTTAGCGTCCCCTCCATCGCGCACGTTCATTATTTCTCTTTAGGTCATCGACCAGCGGTGTGTGTAGGCCCCTGGCTCCTTCTTTTTGGCACACATTGGTCGATATACCTCTCTAGCCAAGTGTGCCTACAACAAACACATATATACTTCCCCTCTTGTTTTCTCACCGTCCATGCCCCCATATCTCTAATACGATTCCACGCAGGTGCACACTCCCGCCCCTCTTTTCATTAATCACATGCTCGCACACTCCTCCCCCCTCGACATTGTAGGCCTCTCGCACCACCTCCTAGCCACACCCTCTCCCCCTGTCTGCCTCTCCGGACCTTATTTGCTTCTAACACATGCAGGCGTGTATACGAACTGATCTCCCTACATATAGCCAGGTCGACTATAATTCGTTTTCACCAAGCACCGATACACTTACCTCGCTAGTTATGTCTCTCCCTTTCTTGGAAACACGATGGTTGATCTTCTTATGTAGTTACGCATGCTTACCACAACCATATCTTCTCCCCTCATCATCCTTGAATACCTCCCGACCCGTCTCTCACACGCACGTGCATAGACAGACAGGCATCCCCCGCCCTCTCTTATTGATATTGCACTCATACCTTCTGTTTGTCTAGCAGGCCTCTCCCACCATTTGTGAGACGCTACTCCACCACCAACCCTCCGACGCTCTACCTTTGTCTTTTTCCCAACCTTATTCCTCTGCTACACATATCCATGGATGTCGATCGATCTCCCTCAATACATAGCTAGGTCTCTCTCCTTCCCCACACA
>NC_041381.1:314978834-314989230 GCF_002162155.2 Triticum dicoccoides | reverse complement strand
ACGTTGTAGGTAGGTATCCATGCCACGGAGAAGAACTGCACCTCTGCCCTCTCAAATTCCAGTAGTCCAGCCGCCTTGTATCTTTGATGTGGGCAAACACAAATTCGATGGCACTCTTTATCGATCGCGCAGCCACACACTTCATCCCTATTTTCAATTCTATTGATATCTCACGTCCATGACTCTGTTTCATATAGAATGCATATGTTACGTTTTTCTGATTGAGATATCATCAACACATTGCCTCTTATTCGCACAAACCATCTCTCTCACACCCACCCACGTACGTACCTGCACCTAAAGAAGAAGTGCATGCAGGACACATGTACTCACATCTCATTCCTGGCCACACCCGCGCGGGTACACGGTGGAGTTCGTTTTTGTATGAAAAGGCAGCCCACGTGATAATTTGACGCATGTAGCGGTTGTTTACTCGAAGGAGGGTCGGGTACCACACCTAGAATATAAAATGATTGCCGTGGGGAAAATTAAAAAATGGGTTTGTCTCTCGTGAGTCTCGTCACACAATCTCACACAAGGCCGCCGTGGCCTCTCTCTCTCAGCGTTGGTCAGTGATCCGGCCGCATCCCGTCCGCCGGCGGAAAGGAAGGATGTGCATCGTCTCTCCGTTCGACGGTGTTGAGGCAGCTCGTCCCGATCTGCGGTACCCGCCGTTCTCTCTGACCAAGCTCTGGCGCGGTAGGTCCTTCGCCACTTGCTCGTTGCCGAAGTATGGGCAGATCCCGGCCGCCGGCGCCCTCCTAGTAACATCCCGACGACCCTCAGGTACAGCTTCCTCCGGCCTTGCTCCACTGCCCATCTTCCCACGTTTCTGCATGTGGATATTCTTTAGTTGTTTGCTTAAATCGTATCTCGGCCGGCGTACTTTCCATCTTGCAATCTCGTCCTCAAACCATTTTTGATAAACCACCATGTGCTATGTTTCCCTTTTTACATGGAACATGCTTCTTTTTTGTCGGCGTATGTGTCTTCAACTTGTGTTATTGGGCAGTAATTGTTTCCTTTCGACCTCCTTTTGCAAACAGGGCTATCCATTTTCACCTCGTTGCTATTGCGACCTTTTGGTGAACTGCACAAATCACTTTTCTGAAGAGTGTTTTGTGTAGTTCCGCCAAAATTTCACATGGGCAACGTTTTTACATTTATGTGGGACTGCGGAAAGGGAGATTGGTTTTGCTATCCTCCTCATCCAACTCCATCCTAATCTTCTCCAACAAGAAGTTAGTCCTAAAGAGAGATCGTAGAGGTGACCGGCTTCTATTTATGTGTGTTATGTTTCATCATCCAGTTCCACTATTATTGTAATCACACTGACTGGATATCTTTGCAAACAGGGATGGTCCACCCGATTTTAGTGGAGCTGCACAAAATGATCGGATTGTGGTGTCCTTCATACACCTCTTTTTTGGCTACAGAGCTGGGTGAAACTAGTTGCCAAGCAATGAACACTGTGCCAAGGAAATGGAGCCATGCCTACGAACAACATCGATCAATTATATTTTTTTCTTTATTTGTACACCTTCTCACAACTTTGTCTTCAGTTGTGATGTGAATATTGGCGCTGATCTGTGAACCATTGAGATGCATTAGCCATGGTAGTTTCATTTGTATTTGATGGAATGTTGTAACGAGATAATCTCGAGGCAAGACACATGAATCCTAAGTTGAAACCTTTTTTTTCCTGTGGGAACCAGAGTTGAAACCTTCATAGCATCACAGTACAATTTCATCAAAATTATGCGTACATATAAAGAAATCCTGAAGGATTGATAGCAATGCCAGAAACAATTCAACTTCGTTTCGCCGACATGTTGGACATCCTTCATCCGGCTCCACCTACTGTGCAGCAATATTGAGTGCACAACACAACTTCAGGGAAAGATTCACCCTGGTCGTTGCACCGCAGTAGTAATGACTAGTGAGCAGTCAAATCACAGAGCCCCACCTTCGCCACAGTAATTTGCTCGGACAAAGCAACCATCATTTCTCTGTTCCTTGAATCCGCTAGTACTCCCATATTCCCACAATAATAAGTTGCTCGGGCGAATCAACCATCACTATATCCGCTCACGTGTGATGACCACAGGAGCTATCCATTCAGATTGCATGTTAAAAAATAAAGGTCAATAACTAATGCGGCAAACTTTCCAAAAAAAAACTAATGCGACACCTCAGGCCAACGCGACCAGATCGCATTTTGCACGAGAACTTACACACCATGTCTCGTTGACATGTGGTCCCGTTCCAACATATTAGTGAGACGACGGAGAGTAGTAGGAGTATTTCCGAACCGACGTGTAGGCCGGGGCGCCCCTTCGTGAACCGTGGCAAACTGGCAACCGTCCACCGACTCTTCACCTTTCCCTCTTGATTTGGAACTGTTGTCGCACGCTCTTCCTCTCCCTCCTCCATTTTCCTTCTGCCCTTCACGCTTTCTTCTGCCATTGTTCGATCATCTTCTCCATGGAGGGAACAGGACGGAAACGACCCTATTATTCTTTCCCCGATCTGAAAGATGACGTGGTGGAGGAACTCATTGATCGATGCGATGTCATCACCTCGGCTAGCACTGCAGGTTCGTTCAAGCCCATTCTTGACTCAACTAATAACATCATTACAAGGAACCCAAGAGTCAAGGAGCGGTTTGATCTCCCCTATCTTCTTTGCCGTGACCCTGATGACTGGCGCCGTCACGACGGAGGCCTCGCCCTGTGCAAGTTGATGCCGCTTGAAAATGATATGTATGATGTTAAGATGCCATTGCTTGAGGGCAAGGCTTGGGTAGGCGCAAATGGAGATTGGGTTGTTCGGGGGCCAACTACGAGTGGGAACTTGTGAATGTGTACACTCGTGACCGGGTTCCACTTCCAAAAATCTCAGCAGACTGCCCAGAGGTTGAGCACACCGGTATTGTACGCATGTTCAAATACAATCATGGTGACTGTCTTCTACGGAAGATAGCAATTTCTCGAGTTCCCAACCGCTCTTGGAATTACAACAACTATGAAGTTGTTGCTATCTTCGACAAGCTTGTTTGACTCGATGGACATTGCTCAAAAATCAGTTTCTGTACACGCATGAGTACTATGATGCAATTCAATACGAGGGCCTTGTGTTTGCTGCCACCACTCGTGGCACTGTTTTTGCATGGAATCGTTATGATTTCGGTCCGTTTGTCTTCCACCGTAATTATAATTGTTTCATCCACATGCATGCGGGTTAGCAAGTTTCCCTTTACTAATTAACCTTCTTCTTTTGTTTCCAAGGTCCTGTGAACATTCCACCACCTATACTTGAAATTTTTTATAACCAAGGGGGAGATGACGATGGTGATGATCACGAGCATGAGGACGAGTAGCGCCCATATACTCGTTGGCGCCTGGCAACTAATTCCGATGGATCACCTCTTCTCGTGTGTATACAGCCCACTGATGATGTTACTGCTAAGGAAGCAGGTGTAGTCTCCCATGGTCGCACTCTTCGGACCTATTCCAACACCCATTGCATGGTATTCGGGATGGATACTAGTGTGCTAGCGCCAACACCTTCTCCCTGGTACAGAATTGATAGTCCTGGAGAAAACTCGCTCTTCCTTGGACAAAACTATCCGATGATGGTGAAAGGCGATCCAACTGCTGTTGACACAATGTTACTAGCACCATTTATGAGAAGCAACTATGTCTATACCTTGGACATTAGCGTGGTTCCCTACCCTGGTACTGATATAGTAGGCCGCTTCAGCCTGGATGATCCGTCCTGCGTTGGTCTCCAGATCGACAATGGATGGCCCGTCCTAGAGAATCACTTGTGGTTCAAAGCAAGCGTTTCCAACACCGAGGAATGGTTGAGTTGAAGTTCATTTCATTGCTTGTTATTTGTTGTGTGGTGAAAACTTTGTATTTATAATGTATCCTCGTTGTCGATGTGGGTTGATGACCTGTTGTATGTAATAAAATGATGTGCATGTGATAAACTTACTAAATTTATGAATGGCTTTCGAGTTGCTTCTGTGAGTGACTGGTGCGATGAGGCAAAAAAATATTTTCCGAATACTTAATTGTACGTGCATTGCAACAGGTTATCGGATGAGGCCAATCAACAATAGTAGTACACTATTTGTACTAGCTTCACATGCTTCGCGTGTCGTGCGAGTGTTTTTACTGTAGCCATATTGTACTACGTAACCAGCACCTCGAATCCTCGATACTAGTACTATACAGTAAGTAGTAGGAGTAGTAGGGTGGCATGGGCCAGAACAAGCATTCACGTCCAGGAGTACGGCACACGCCACCAGCACGACTTCCATCTGACACCATATTTCTTGGAGTCCGTGCTAGAGCAATCTCTTCAACCTCATCATTTCTCTAGCTCAGCCATCACGCGACGGGCAAGGTGGGGGTTTGCTGATAGTCGGTTTACTCAACTGCGGTCCCACTTATAAGGCCAACTCCAACGCTCTATCAATATATGGATGTACTCTTCTTCCCAATACAAAAACTTGCATCCATTCTACTCCCTCCGTTCTACTTGTCAAAATATATATGTATCTAGACATGTTTTAGTATATAGGCACATCCATTTTTGGAAAAATGGAAGTCAAGTATTTTGGAACGGAGGGAGTACACAATAATTTTTTTAAGTTAGCACAACTAGTCTAATCCGAGAGCACAACCGAAGATTTGGTCGGGTTCTTCCTCCTTTTGCCGACACGTGGGACATCCAGCATCCAGGTCGTGTCATGAAAGAAAATAAGTGGTACCACCTCCGTCCTGGTTTACAGGTCCCCTTTGTAGTTTGTGTCAAATTTTGACTATGCTTTTAACTAATAAAATGTTAATGCATGTCAAAAAAAATTATCTCATTGGATTCGTATTTGAACATAGTTTTCAATAATATAATGTTTGGTAACATGAGTAAATATTTTGTTAGTTTAATCTATGGTCAAAATTTGACACGAAATACAATGAGGACCAATAAACCCGGACGGAGGTAGTAGTTGATAAGTTGAAGGCACGAGATGTGCATCTTGGGTTAAACTGTAAATAGAATCTTACTACTCTTGAGTAACTCCAAAAGCGGCCACCGAAAATATTTATTGGATTTTTTTTCATCGCCAGCACGTCGAGGTGAAAGATGTGCAGGTTCAGTGGGTCCTCTTGCATTTTCACTGACATGTGGGGCCGCATGTGAGCAAACAGACGATGGGCTCCGCGCGTCCGCTGGCTGGCTGAGAAGAGAGATAGAGGAGGGATGAGCACGGACTACAGGAAATTTGTTCTACGTAACCAGCACCTTGATATTCGCGTGTGGTTGTTTCTAGAATAAAAAAGGAGGTACCCCTACTTTTTTTGAGGGAGGAGGTACCCCTACTTATGTTACTCCCACTACGCCAAGCCTAAGGTTAGTAGGTGACCTTGCGCTTGGCTCTTCGCCTCTTCCGGAAGTCGATGGTTCTACAGTAGTGCTTCTGGCAATCTGACACCAAATGGACTGCTGCACGTCCACCGCTTGTAAGCAAAAGTTTCTCCTCGTGCTGTGAGCCACCGCGCACGCGTTGGCGAGGGAGAAGGCGTAATCAAGCTTCTCGTCGTTCTGCGAGTTGACGGGACACATCAAAGTTATTTACTAGTAGTACGTACTCTCTCCAAAAAAGGGCTGACCATGTCATTGCTACCATCCCGTGCTCCGTCGTTGAGTACATGCACTATTCACGTGCCATTCACGTGCCATCGAGGAGAAAAATATTGCGTAGGTGCCATCAAAGTGCACGACTCACTTACGGAAAAGGGTCCCTCCCGCTCCCCCCGCATGACTCACTTACGCACTGCTTATCTGATTATCTCCATTTTCTTGCATGACACGTGCACCTTGATGCTAGATGTCTCGCGTGTTGGGAAAAGGATGAACAAAGCTCATGTAAAAGAAAAGAGTTGAAGAGCATAGATTCCCGACGACCGAGGAGGAGCAAGGAACCTCGCGGTGGAGCGTCTGCAAGGAACCTTGCGCGTTTTCCCCTGTTTTTTGCCGCCTGCCCACCTATAAATAACTAAAAGAACATGAACTTTTCGCTAACCACTAGAAACGGTACATCAGGATGCTAAGTTGAAGATGTTTTATACTCCCTCCATTCCCCAATATAAGTCTTTCTAGATATTTCAATAAGGGACTACATACGAAACAAAATGAGTGAATCTACACTCTAAAATATGTACACAAGCCAACGCACTAACTCCATCCGATCCAACTCATGCACATACACGCACAGCATGGAGCACACAACGCACATACACAAGACGTGCATGCACACACACTCGGCCGCAGAATGCACGTGAATAACACATGCATGCGCACACACTCGGCTGCATGGAGGCGTGCGCCATCCGCGGTGACGTCCGGTTCGTCGTGCTACGGTGAAGCTCGCACGCAACGGCGCATACGCATCTCTTGCAGCACCTCTTTGCCGTCGTTGCTCAACTACTAGTCGGAGACGAAGACGACCGCAGCCTCGGCCTTAGAGCTAGCACCGATGGAAAAACACGCACGCTGCACGCACACGAGCACATACGGAGTGCCCACGATGTGGTGTCCCCAGTCACCTCTACTCCTTCTGCGCACATTGTCTATCAAGGCGGCTGCATGCTAATGATGATGTGGGTGAGATCTTCTAGGACTCAGATGATGATGAGGAAAATTATGAGACACAAGGTGACGTACACCGTCAAGGTCCACGGTCAAGGGGGGTGCTAGCAAGTGCTTAGATGTGCTTAGAGCAAGTACAATAGAGCTGAGTCAGCGGGCTATAAGGAATAAACAGTAGTATATTTCTGCTTAGTTGGAGGAAAGAGAAGAGGAGAGAGAAGGTAAGCGGGCTCTTTGTGAAGAGCCAACTCTAGCACGTGCTCCAAGGCACTTTGTACATGCTGACTATAAGATGGGCTATAGGCTTATAGCCAGCAGCTGGCTATACTATTAATGCTCTTTAGATGAGGTGCTAAGTGCATTAAATGGCTTAGTAACTCAAGTGTTCAATGCATAGGTGCTTACTTTATTGGTGCCACATCATATTTTATGCCTACGTGGTAGGCTTAGCAGCTATACATGGTGGAGCACTGGGAGAGGCCAAGGCTGGTCATAGTGGGGAGTAACTTGTACTGTAACATATTACTATGTTACTCTAAACATCTCTATAAACAGGAAAGGAGGGAGTAGTAACATAGACTAGTGTCATATGTAGAGTATGGGAGCACATGATATTTCCCCGTCCGGACCGATCCCAAGTTGGCTTCTCACCTTCTTGGCCCAACAAAACCCCTCCCCCCTCCCGCGCGCGCTTCCCGCTCGGCGCCAGCTGAGCCCGCCGCTCCACATTGATGGCAAGTCAGGGCGACGCGACCTCTCATTGCTTCCGCCGTTGAAGCGGCGCACCGACCGAGGGCACCGCCCGTTGCACGCCCGACATTTTAGACAACACAGTGGATAGTAACTTTTAGAGCAAGTACTATAATTAGATGACATAAGCAGGCTATAAGGATTTAAATGTAGTATTTGTGCTTAGTTGAAGGAGAGAGAAGAGAAGCGGATTGTAAACGTGTAGCCGGTTGTACTGCAACATACTCTACTTTGTGAGACAAAAGGTGGGGCCATTATTAATGATATTGTATTTATACTAAAGGGACTAATGGACGCCTTAATTACTCCATTTTTGAGACAAACCTTGGTGGGGCTATTATTGACTTTTTTTGAACTATTATTGACTTGTACGTGGGGTTTGGGGGCCAAAGGCCTACTATTATACTCCGACCTGACATTCTCTACCCTAGCCGCCGCTGTATCATATGGTTTCACACCATTCCAGATCTTAGCGCCGCCATAGCAATTCTTCTCCAGCCCTCCTTCCGGCCTGCACCGCGAGAAGGGACAGCAGTCCTCCAAACCCCGCTTTTCGTGATCCTGTACGGGAGAGGGGCGATCAGGTTTTTGGGGAGCACACTCCTGTGACTGCTGCCAGCGACGACTTCCTCAACGACAGCCTTCTTCCCCGACCTCGGTAACCTCTTCATCAACGACATGGGTGACAACATCAACCACATCGGTTCTGCTCCCGCTGTACAGTATGTGATTATGTCCTCCTGGTTTAGTCTGCATCATTACTTTGATGTTTACAATTGTTGTCATGATCTATTTACTGCTGATTCGGATTAAATCTCATACTAAATTGCTCATATATTCAACAATCCAATCCAAAAACCTAATCACAGGCAATTTACTCCGAGTGGTTTTGCTGCGCTTTTGAAGCCGCCTACTTCTAAGGGGGTGCAATATAAAAGGTGGCGCACAAGAGCAGTATATTGGTTTCGGATCATGTACTGCTATGACGCCACTAAGGGTAAGCCTGAGACGATCTTAATCCTACATAGCAGGAAGCTTTTCAGAACATGGATACCCTCTTCAAAGCCGCCCTGCTGAGTGTTCTTGACAATTCCATTGTGGATTCGTATATGTTGTTTGACAGCGGCAAAGACATGTGGGCTGCGCTCGAGGCCACGTTTGGGCCCTCGGGCGCTGGCAACGAGTTGTATGTCATGGAGAAATTCTGTGACTACAAGATGACTGATGAGTGCTCCGTTGTTCAGTAGACTCATGAGATACAGTCACTCTCTAAGGAACTTGAGTACTTTAAGTGTGGAACGATTTTGCTACTTCTCTGAAAAACAAGAGACATGAGTTTTTCTGTTTTGGATCTCATTAGCACTCTTGATTTTGAGGAGAAGGCGAGAGCAAAAGACACACATGCTCGGGTCGCCGAGGGAGCTTCTAGTGCCCACATGGTTCACGAGAAGAACTTCCAGCCCAGCCAGCCCCAAAACAAGAAGAACAAATCTCAGGGGAAAGGCAAGTTTGATGCAAAGAACAAGCCGTCACATTCTACCAACTTCAAGAAGAATTCTCATAACGGGAAGGGATACAAACATCAATTTTGGTAGCACCGCACAAAATTTATATGGCTGCATCTACCTGCTGTCAGCTAACCTCATGGTGCTCCAGGTATTCCTACATTCGTAACTAGGTACAATGACCACCGCAAGATGAAATTAGCTTATTCGTACGTTAACTTGCTGAATGCAGTGCGGAACGATCCTGTCATGTGTGGAGGAGCAAACAAGCAGTGCAGCCGAAGGTGGAAATCAACCAAGGACTTATGAAATTATATGTAATCTTCCTCAGGCAGGTCAGTATCCCCTTCGTCCAGATGATCGTGTTTTGTCATGCCGAGATATTGATATGTGCTACTGTTTTGCAACACTGTTTAAGTATAGCTACTATTTTCCTATCTTTTCAGATTCAGGACAATGAATATGATATCAGGGGAACTGCACAATATGGACCCATGTTGAGTCATCTCTATTGCCTCATGTGTTTGATGCAAATGTGTCAACATCAATTGCAAGATGAGGCAGCTAGATAGCTGTGGAGTTGCCAACATGCTCAAAGTGATCGCAACATTGAGAAGAAACAAGCATGCCCAGGAAATTAATGCGTGCGCAGGGAGGCCCTTTGCTCAAAGAAGCATCGACCGATTTTCTTTATTTCCACACCTTCTCACAGTCTTGTATATTGGTTATAGTACGGTGAATCATTGAGATGCATAGACATGCTGAACTTTTGTTCTTCTGAATGTTAGTTTAATGTGAGTTTCTGCATCCAGTACCGCATCCTCTAATTTGGTGGATGCACACAGATAAAATAAATCTCCTTAATTTACTCCATAACCATCCTATTAAATAGGCCTAGTAACAAACCAGACACATGTAGTGGCCAGCGAGCACATGCATCCTGCATGCATGGCCAGTCATGCAGCAACGCAAAAGACACTACAAAAAAAGACACATCCGTGACATTTTGGGCCGAACGAATTTTTTTCTGTCATACATATGATACTTCTATGACAATAATTGTGACAAAACCCGGTATCATCATAGATGTGGTGGGCTCCTACTTCTATGACAAAAAATCATGACAGAAAATGGGCTTTTCGTCCTGGGCGGGCCGGAGACGCAGCTGCATGACATTCTTTGGGCTGTCCATGACGGAAAAAACCATGGTAGAAGTGAGGGGGAGGAAAATTTCGAGGAGTTGCTGGTTACGGTGGGAGGTCGGGGGCCGAGCGATGCGCGTTTCTCTCGTACGTACGTGCGTGTGTGTGCGAGGCATTGGTTCTAACTGAAGCCGAGCGAGGCGTTGGGCTCTAACTGAACCCGAGCGATTGCACTGCAGGCTACGCGTTACTGAACCCGAGCGATCGATCGATGGCTGTTAACTAAACCCGATGGAGCAATTCCTTCGCTACTACTGCTAACTGAAGCCGATCGATGCT
>NC_041381.1:314933104-314978592 GCF_002162155.2 Triticum dicoccoides | reverse complement strand
AACAGTAGACGGTGGAGGGGTGGCCGTGGAAGGGTGGTTGAACAGGACCCCGTGGTGTGGAGGGTTGGATGAACAGTAGATGGTGGAGGGGTGCCCGTGGAGGGGTGGTTGAACAGTAGCCGGTGGAGTAGCGCGCGGTGGAGGCTGGATGAACAGGAGCCCGTGGAGGCTGGAGGAGGTTGACGGTAGCCCATGGAGGCTGGAGGATGTCGACGGTGGAGATGAACAGTATCCCGTGGAGTCCCGTTTTGCGGTACGCTAGACCCCTCCCGATGAACAGGACCCCTGTTTCGACCGTAGGAGGTCCGTTTCGTCCGTTTTGCGGTACACCACACCCCTCCCGATCAACAGGACCCCCGTTTCGACCGTAGGAGGTCCGTTTCGTCCGTTTTGCGGTATGCCACACCCCTCCCGATCAACAGGACCCCCGTTTCGACCGTAGAAGGTCTGTTTCCTCCGTTCTGCTGTACACAAGGCCTCGTTTCCATCGCCTGTTCCGTCCAAGCCGGTTGGCTCCCACGCGTTCTGTTGCCTCCCGATGAACACGACGCATTCCGTTGCCTCCCCATGAACACGACGCATTCCGTTGCCACCCCATGAACACGACGCATTCCGTTGCCTCCCCATGAACACGACGCATTACGTTGCCTCCCCATGAACACGAGCCCTCGCCGTACGTATGCGTGACTAGGCGTTCGAGACCCCGCCCATATGTACACATATGTGGCCGTATTTTCTTTCTTGCACCCTGGCTGCTGTACGTACGTGTACATGCTACGTGCGCGCCTCTACTACAACACGTACGCGCCTCTACTACGACACGTGCGCGCCTCTACATCGACCAGTATATATGTATGTACAAGTTCGCGACCAGAATGACAACGCTACGTACGCTTCGACCAGGTGGGTCCCAACTGTCAGGCAGTTCCTTGCGTGCGAAAATGTAGCTGGTGGGTCCCAGCAGTCAGAGGGGCGAATCACTTTTTTTGCCCGAACGCACTTCCTTTGCGTACGAAGATGTAGCTGGTGGGTCCCAGCAGTCAGGGGGGAGAATGGTTTTTTTGCCCGGACGCACTTCCTTGCGTGCGAAGATGTAGCTGGTGGGTCCCAGCAGTCAGGGGGGCGAATCATTTTTTTTGCCCGGACGCACTTCCTTGCGTGCGAAGGTGTAGCTGGTGGGTCCCAGCAATCAGGGGGGAAACATTTTTTTCACTAAATGTGGTGGCCGTCCGGTGGGTCCCCGCTGTCAGATGGAGGAATAATTATTTTGCGCGTAATAAGGAGGCACTTCCTTGCTGCGGCCATGGACCCAGCTGTCAGCCTCTCCACGTACAGTCCACGTCCGATGGAAGCCATTCCTTGACCACGTTGACCACGCCGCATCGAGAGCACCAGGGCGGTGAACGACACCGAGGCCTAGGAAGGGGACGACGCGGAGCCGGGGAAGACGCGGCAGTAGATGCCCACGCGTAGAGGAGTACGAGGGTTCACTGGTTCGCTGTGGTGTGAGGCTGCCGTCGCCGCAGAATAACAGGGGGTGTGGGTGAGTAGAGGGATGGCATGGCCAGCGGTGGGAGTAGTAGGGGGCGGTGAGGCCTCCGCCGCATCGCATCCAGCCACGGGAGGCAGTGTTGGTAATATGCCCTAGAGGCAATAATAAAAGTATTATTATTATATTTCCTTGTTCATGATAATTGTCTTTTATTCATGCTATAACTGTATTATCCGGAAATCGTAATACACGTGTGAATACATAGACCACAATCTGTCCCTAGTGAGCCTCTAGTTGACTAGCTCGTTGTGATCAACAGATAGTCATGGTTTCCTGGCTATGGACATTGGATGTCGTTGATAACGGGATCACATCATTAGGAGAATGATGAGATGGACAAGACCCAATCCTAAGCATAGCACTAGATCGTGTAGTTCGTATGCTGAAGCTTTTCTAATGTCAAGTATCATTTCCTTAGACCATGAGATTGTGCAACTCCCGAATACCGTAGGAGTGCTTTGGGTGTGCCAAACGTCACAACGTAACTGGGTGACTATAAAGGTGCACTACGGGTGTCTCCGAAAGTGTCTGTTGGGTTGGCACGAATCGAGACTGGGATTTGTCACTCCGTGTAAACGGAGAGGTATCTCTGGGCCCACTCGGTAGGACATCATCATAATGTGCACAGTGTGATCAAGGAGTTGATCACGGGATGAGGTGTTACGGAACGAGTAAAGAGAATTGCCGGTAACGAGATTGAACAAGGTATCGGGATACCGACGATCGAATCTCGGGCAAGTATCGTACCGATAGACAAAGGGAATTGTATACGGGATCGATTGAGTCCTTGACATCGTGGTTCATCCGATGAGATCATCGTGGAACATGTGGGAGCCAACATGGGTATCCAGATCCCGCTGTTGGTTATTGACCGAAGAACGTCTCGGTCATGTCTGCATGTCTCCCGAACCCGTAGGGTCTACACACTTAAGGTTCGATGACGCTAGGGTTATATAGGAAGCTTGTATGTGGTTACCGAATGTTGTTCGGAGTCCCGGATGAGATCCCGGACGTCACGAGGAGTTCCGGAATGGTCCGGAGGTAAAGATTTATATATGGGAAGTCCTGTTTTGGTCACCGGAAAAGTTTCAGGGTTTATTGGTAACGTACCGGAACCACCGGGAGGGTCCCGGGGGTCCACCAAGTGGGGCAACCTACCCCGGAGGGCTGCATGGGCCATGTGTGGGAGGGAACCAGCCCCAGGTGGGCTGGTGCGCCCCCCACAAGGGGCCCAAGGCGCAGGGGAGAGTGGGAGGGGGCAAACCCTAGTCCAGATGGGCCTTAAGGCCCACCTACTGGGCGACTCCCCTCTCTCCCCCTCTTGGCCGCCTCCCCAAGCCCCATCTAGGGCTGGCCGCACCCCTTGGGGGGGGAAACCCTAGATGGGGGCGCAGCCCTCTCCCTCCCCTATATAAATAGAGGCCTGGGGCTGCCCATAACACATGAGAACTTCTTCCACTTGGCGCAGCCCTACCTCTCTCCCTTCTCCTCATATCTCGCGGTGCTTGGCGAAGCCCTACTGGACTACCACGCTCCTCCATCACCACCACGCCGTTGTGCTGCTGTTGGATGGAGTCTTCCTCAACCTCTCCCTCTCTCCTTGCTGGATCAAGGCGTGGGAGACGTCACCGGGTTGTACGTGTGTTGAACGCGGAGGTGCCGTCCGTTCGGCACTAGGATCTCCGGTGATTTGGATCACGACGAGTACGACTCCATCAACCCCGTTCACTTGAACGCTTCCGCTTAGCGATCTACAAGGGTATGTAGATGCACTCTCCTTCCCCTCGTTGCTGGTCTCTCCATAGATAGATCTTGGTGATACGTAGGAAAATTTTGAATTTCTGCTACGTTCTCCAACAGTGGCATCATGAGCTAGGTCTATTGCATAGATTCTTTGCACGAGTAGAACACAAAGTAGTTGTGGGCGTCGATATTGTTCAATATGCTTGCCGTTACTAGTCTTATCTTGATTCGGCGGCATCGTGGGATGAAGTGGCTCGGACCAACCTTACACGTACTCTTACGTGAGACCGGTTCCACCGACAAACATGCACTAGTTGCATAAGGTGGCTGGCAGGTGTCTGTCTCTCCCACTTTAGTCGGATCGGATTCGATGAAAAGGGTCCTTATGAAGGGTAAATAGAAATTGTCATATCACGTTGTGGTTTTGCGTAGGTAAGAAACGTTCTTGCTAGAAACCCATAGCAGCCACGTAAAACATGCAAACAACAATTAGAGGACGTCTAACTTGTTTTTGCAGGGTATGCTATGTGATGTGATATGGCCAAAGGATGTGATGAATGATATATGTGATGTATGAGATGATCATGTTCTTGTAATAGGATTCACGACTTGCATGTCGATGAGTATGACAACCGGCAGGAGCCATAGGAGTTGTCTTTATTTATTTATGACCTGCGTGTCAACTTAAACGTCATGTAATTACTTTACTTTATTGCTAACCGTTAGCCATAGTAGTAGAAGTAATAGTTGGCGAGGCAACTTCATGAAGACACGACGATGAAGATCATGATGATAGAGATCATGGTGTCATGCCGGTGACGATGATGATCATGGAGCCCCGAAGATGGAGATCAAAAGGAGCAAAGTGATGATGGCCATATCATGTCACTATTTGATTGCATGTGATGTTTATCATGTTTATACATCTTATTTGCTTAGAACGGCGGTAGTAAATAAGATGATCCCTTACAACAATTTCAAGAAGTGTTCTCCCCTAACTGTGCACCGTTGTGACAGTTCGTGTTTCGAAGCACCACGTGATGATCGGGTGTTAGATTCTAACGTTCACATACAACGGGTGTAAGACAGATTTACACACGCAAAACACTTAGGGTTAACTTGACGAGCCTAGCATGTACAGACATGGCCTTGGAACACGGAGACCGAAAGGTCGAGCATGAGTCGTATAGTAGATACGATCAACATGAAGATGTTCACCGATGATGACTAGTCCGTCTCACGTGATGCTCGGACACGGCCTAGTTTGACTCGGATCATGTGATCACTTAGATGACCAGAGGGATGTCTATCTGAGTGGGAGTTCATAAGATGAACTTAATTATCCTGAACATAGTCAAAAGGTTTTTGCAAATTATGTCGTAGCTCACGCTATAGTTCTACTGTTTAGATATGTTCCTAGAGAAAGTTTAGTTGAAAGTTGATAGTAGCAATTATGCGGACTAGGTCCGTAAACTGAGGATTGTCCTCATTGCTTCATAGAAGGCTTATGTCCTTAATGCACCGCTCAGTGTGCTGAACCCCAAACATCATCTGTGAATGTTGCGAACATCTGACATACACGTTTTGATAACTACGTGATAGTTTAGTTAAATGGTTTAGAATTGAGGCACCAAAGATGTTTTTGAAACATCGTGAAACATATGAGATGTTTCGAGGGCTGAAATTGGGATTTCAGGCTCGTGCCCACGTCAAGAGGTATAAGACCTCCGACGATTTTCTTAGCCTGCAAACTAAGGAGAAAAGCTCAATTGTTGTGCTTGTGCTCAGATTGTCTGAGTACAACAATCGCTTGAATCGAGTGGGAGTTGATCTTCCAGATGAGATAGTGATGTTTCTCCAAAGTCATTACCACCAAGCTCCTAGAGCTTCGTGATGAACTATAATATATCGGGGGCATATATGATAATCCTTGAGATATTCGTG
This sequence comes from Triticum dicoccoides, assembly GCF_002162155.2. NCBI lineage: Eukaryota > Viridiplantae > Streptophyta > Magnoliopsida > Poales > Poaceae > Triticum > Triticum dicoccoides. The sequence continues at coordinate 314,973,353 of NC_041381.1, read as the reverse complement.
ATGTTTGACACCACGAAAGTAGAAATCAAGAAGGAGCATCAATTGTTGATGGTTGGTGAAACCACTAGTTTCAAGAAGGGCAAGGGCAAGAAGGGATACTTCATGAAACGGCAAATCAGCTGCTGCTCTAGTGAAGAAACCCAAGGTTGAACCCAAACCCGAAACTAAGTGCTTCTGTAACAAGGGGAACAACCACTGAAGAAGAATTACCCTAGATACTTGGTAGATTAGAAGGCTGGCAAGGTCGATAGAAGTATATTGGATATACATTGTGTTGATGTGTACTTTACTAGTACTCCTAGTAGCACCAGGGTATTAGATACCGGTTCGGTTGCTAAGTGTTAGTAACTCGAAATAAAAGCTACGGACTAAACGGAGACTAGCTAAAGGTGAGCTGACGATATGTGTTGGAAGTGTTTCCAATGTTAATATGATCAAGCATCGCACACTCCCTCTACCATCGAGATTGGTGTTTGCGTTGAGCATAGACATGATTGGATTATGTCTATCGCAACACGGTTACTCATTTAAAGGGAATAATAGTTACTCTGTTCATTTGAATAATACCTTCAGTGGTCGTACACCTAAAATGAATGGTTTATTAAATCTTGATCGTAGTGATACACATGTTCATGCCAAAAGATAGTAATGATAATACCACCTACTTGTGGCACTGCCACGTAAGTCATATAAAACGCATGAAGAAGCTCCATGTTGATGGATCTTTGGGCTCACTCGTTTTGAAAAGTTTGAGACATGCGAACCATGTCTATTGGTGTATATGCATGAAGAAACTCCATGCAGATGGACCGTTTGAACCCACTTGATTTTGAATCACTTGAGACATACCACATGGGCAAGATGACTGAAAAACCTCGGTTTCAGTAAGATGGAACAAGATAGCAGCTTGTTGGAAGTAACACATTTTTGATGTGTGCAGTACAATGAGTGCTGAGGCATGTAGTGGATATCGTTATGTTCTTACTTCACAGATGATTTGAGTAGATGTTGAGTACATTTACTTGATGAAACACAAGTCTGAATTATTGAATGGTTCAAGTAATTTCAGAGTGAGGTAGAAGATCATTGTGACAAGAGGATAAAATGTCTATGATATGATCATAGAGATGAATATCTGAGTTACGAGTTTTGGCACACAATTAAGACATTGTGGAAATTGTTTCACAATTAATACCGCCTGGAACACCATAGTTTGATGGTGTGTCCGGACATCATAGTTTCACCCTATTGGATATGGTGCGTACCATGATGTCTCTTATCGAATTACCACTGTCATTCATGGGTTAGGCATTAGAGACAACCACATTCACTTTAAATAGGGCACCACGTAATTTCGTTGAGACGACACCGTATGAACTATGGTTTGGAGAAACCTAAGTTGTCGTTTCTTGAAAGTTTGGGGCTGCGACGCTTATGTGAAAAAGTTTCAGACTGATAAGCTCGAACCCAAAGCGGATAAATGCATCTTCATAGGACACCCAAAACAGTTGGGTATACCTCCTGTATCAGATCCGAAAGCAATAAGGGATTGTTTCTAGAATCGGGTCCTTTCTCGAGGAAATGTTTGTCTCGAGAATTGAGTGGGAGGATGGTGGAGACTTGATGAGGTTATTGAACCATCACTTCAACAAGTGTGTAGCAGGGCACAGGAAGTTGTTCCTGTGGCACCTACACCAATTGAAGTAGAAGCTTATGATAGTGATCATAAAGTTTTGGATCAAGTCACTACCGTACCTCGTGGGTCGACAAGGATGCGTACTGCTTCAAAGTGGTACGTAACCCTGTCTTGGAAGTCATGTTGCTAGACAACAATGAACCTACGAGCTATGGAGAAGCGATGGTGGGCCCGGATTCCGATAAATGGCTCGAGGCCATGTAATTCGAGAGAGGATTCATATATGAAAACAAAGTGTAGAATTTGGAAGAACTACTTGATGGTCGTAAGGCTGTTGAGTACAGATGGATTTTGAAAGGAAGACAGACAATGATGGTAAGTGTCACCATTGAAGAAAGCTCGACTTGTCGTTAAGAAGTTTCCCGACAAGTTCAAGGAGTTGAGTGCGGTGAGACTTTCTCACTCGTAGCGATGCTAAGAGTCTGTTGGAATTATATTAGCAATTACTGCATCATTTATGAAATCTTGCAGATAGGATGTCAAAACATTGTTTCCTCGACGATTTTTGAGGAAAGGTTGTATGTGATACAACCGGAAGGTGTTGTCTATCCTGAAATATGCTAATAAGTATGCAAAGCTCCAGCAATCCTTCCGAGGACTGGAGTGAGCATCTCGGAGTTGGAATGTATGCTTTGATGATGATCAAAGATTTTGGGTGTATACAAAGTTTATGAGTAACTTGTATTTCCAAAGAAGTGAGTGGGAGCACTATAGAATTTCCGATGAGTATATGGTGTTAACATATTGTTGATCGGAAATGGCGTAGGATTTCTGGAAAGCATATAGGGTTATTTGGAAAGTATTTTTCAATGGAAAAGCCTGGATTAAGCTACTTGAACATTGAGCATCAAGATCTATAAGGATAGATCAAAACGCTTAATAGTACTTTCAAACGAGCACATACCTTGACATGATCTTGAAGGTGTTCAAGATGGATCAGTCAAAGAAGGAGTTCTTGCCTGAGTTGTAAGGTATGAAGTTAAGACTTAAAGCTCGACCACGGCAGAATAGAGAGAAAGGAACGAAGGTCGTCCCCTATGCTTAAGACATAGGCTCTACAATATGCTATGCTGTGTACCGCACCTGAAATGTGCTTTGCCATGAGTCAGTCAAGGGGTACAAAAGTGATCCAAGAATGGATCACAGGACAGCGGTCAAAGTTATCCTTAGTAACTAATGGACTAAGGAATTTTCTCAATTATGGAGGTGGTAAAAGAGTTCGTCGTAAAGGGTTACGTCGATGCAAGCTTAACACCTATCCGGATAGCTCTGAGTAGAGATACAGGATACGTACAACGGAGCAACAATTTAGAATAGCTCCAAGTAGAACAGTTATTTGGAATAGCTCCAAATAGAGCGTGGTAGCTGCATCTAGGAGATGACATAGAGATTTGTAAAGCACACACGGATCTGAAAGATTCAGACCCGTTGACTATAACATCTCTCACAAGCAACATGATCAAACCCAAAACTCTTTGGGTGTTAGTCACATAGGGATGTGACCTTGAGTGTTAATCACATATCGATGTGAACTAGATTATTGACTCTAGTGCAAGTGGGAGACTGTTGGAAATATGCCCTAGAGGCAATAATAAAAGTATTATTATTATATTTCCTTGTTCATGATAATTGTCTTTTATTCATGCTATAACTGTATTATCCGGAAATCGTAATACACGTGTGAATACATAGACCACAATCTGTCCCTAGTGAGCCTCTAGTTGACTAGCTCGTTGTGATCAACAGATAGTCATGGTTTCCTGGCTATGGACATTGGATGTCGTTGATAACGGGATCACATCATTAGGAGAATGATGAGATGGACAAGACCCAATCCTAAGCATAGCACTAGATCGTGTAGTTCGTATGCTGAAGCTTTTCTAATGTCAAGTATCATTTCCTTAGACCATGAGATTGTGCAACTCCCGGATACCGTAGGAGTGCTTTGTGTGTGCCAAACGTCACAACATAACTGGGTGACTATAAAGGTGCACTACGGGTGTCTCCGAAAGTGTCTGTTGGGTTGGCACGAATCAAGACTGGGATTTGTCACTCCGTGTAAACGGAGAGGTATCTCTGGGCCCACTCGGTAGGACATCATCATAATGTGCACAGTGTGATCAAGGAGTTGATCACGGGATGATGTGTTACGGAACGAGTAAAGAGACTTGCCGGTAACGAGATTGAACAAGGTATCGGGATACCGACGATCGAATCTCGGGCAAGTATCGTACCGATAGACAAAGGGAATTGTATACGGGATCGATTGAGTCCTTGACATCGTGGTTCATCCGATGAGATCATCGTGGAACATGTGGGAGCCAACATGGGTATCCAGATCCCACTGTTGGTTATTGACCGGAGAACGTCTCGGTCATGTCTGTATGTCTCCCGAACCCGTAGGGTCTACACACTTAAGGTTCGATGACGCTAGGGTTATATAGGAAGCTTGTATGTGGTTACCGAATGTTGTTCGGAGTCCCGGATGAGATCCCGGACGTCACGAGGAGTTCCGGAATGGTCCGGAGGTAAAGATTTATATATGGGAAGTCCTGTTTTGGTCACCGGAAAAGTTTCGGGGTTTATCGGTAACGTACCGGGACCACCGGGAGGGTCCCGGGGGTCCACCAAGTGGGGCCACCTACCCCGGAGGGCTGCATGGGCCATGTGTGGGAGGGAACCAGCCCCAGGTGGGCTGGTGCGCCCCCCACAAGGGGCCCAAGGCGCAGGGGAGAGTGGGAGGGGGCAAACCCTAGTCCAGATGGGCCTTAAGGCCCACCTAGTGGGCGCCTCCCCTCTCTCCCCCTCTTGGACGCCTCCCCAAGCCCCATCTAGGGCTGGCCGCACCCCTTGGGGGGGGAAACCCTAGATGGGGGCGCAGCCCTCTCCCTCCCCTATATAAATAGAGGCCTGGGGCTGCCCATAACACATGAGAACTTCTTCCTCTTGGCGCAGCCCTACCTCTCTCCCTTCTCCTCATATCTCGCGGTGCTTGGCGAAGCCCTGCTGGACTACCACGCTCCTCCATCACCACCACGCCGTTGTGCTACTGTTGGATGGAGTCTTCCTCAACCTCTCCCTCTCTCCTTGCTGGATCAAGGCGTGGGAGACGTCACCGGGCTGTACGTGTGTTGAACGCGGAGGTGCCGTCCGTTCGGCACTAGGATCTCGGGTGATTTGGATCACGACGAGTACGACTCCATCAACCCCGTTCACTTGAACGCTTCCGCTTAGCGATCTACAAGGGTATGTAGATGCACTCTCCTTCCCCTCGTTGCTGGTCTCTCCATAGATAGATCTTGGTGATACGTAGGAAAATTTTGAATTTCTGCTACGTTCTCCAATAGGCAGGAGCACGAGGCACGACCGGCGCTGGTTTGGGCGCCTGGAGCAAGAAGACCAGAGGTTGAAGAAGCACTACGGCCGTTGGATGGACATCGTACGGTCACTGGAGCTAGAATCGTGCATATTGACTAAGTTGACAAAGCCCTCCGTCCCCGTCAACCTAGTAGGCCCACAAGTCAGCCTGCCACTATACTGGTCCCAGCTAACAGGGGGAGTATTCATTTTTTTGTGCGTAATACGGAGGCACTTCCTTGCGTACGAAGATATAACTGGTGGGTCCGAGCTGTCAGAGCCGACCGCGGGGAGGGGGGAGCAGGCAGTCCCGCCGGTGCTTGTTTGAGCGGCTGGAGCAGGAAGAGCAGAGATTGAAGAAGCACGACGGCCGTTGGATGGCCATCCAATAGCCACTGCTTGTGCCTCAACCTTTTTTTAGGAAAGCCTCAAATCTGTGGAAAACAGCATACAACCCATCTACCATTATTTTTAATAATTTACAGCCCATTTGCTAATTCTTAAGGTTTTTTGGAGCCCATATTATTTTTGTTAGCATTACAGCCCATATTGCGGCCACGGTTAAAAACTTATACGAAATTTTGCATATTTCGGTGCGGTCCGAAATGTTTTAATCCCGAAATTTCGACTAACATTCAAACTGATTTTAAAAATAAATGTATATCAATATAAAATCCAACAAATTCTCCATGCATAAAAATTAATGTAATTTAAAATCTCGAAATAAAAAAAAGATATTTGAAACTAACTACCGGTTTGATGTGTTTTAAAAATGTACATCCCATTTCTCATTACTGATGGGCCATTTTCTCGGCTAGCCGAATGAAAGCCTCTCCTCGTCTTGAAAGATTTGCAGCCCAACAGGCCTAACAAAGCGACTTACTTGGCAAATCACAAAAAAACTGGGCTGTGGCTGTGGACCCAGCTGTTAGCCTCTACACGTATAGTACTCTCCCGATGGAATGTTGTTGACCACATTGACCACGCCGCGCCGAGAGCACCAAGGCGGTGGACGACGGCGAGGCCTAGGAAGGGGACGACGCGGAGCCGGGGAAGACGCAGCAGTGGATGCCCACGCGGAGAGGAGTACGAGGGTTCACTGGTTCGGCTGCGGTGTGGGGCTACCGTCGCTGCAGGGCCTGGCTAGCGGTGGGAGTAGTAGGGGGTGATGAGGCCTCAACGGCAGCACAGCCGGCCATTGGAGGCAGGAGCAGGCGGTCTCCCTGGCGCTGGTTTGGGTTGCTGGTGCAAGAAGAGCAGCGATTGAAGAAGCAGCAGGACCGTTCGATTCAAATCCAATGGTAACTGCTGCTAGAATCGATCGTTTGTTGACTAAGTTGAGAAGCCCAGCGTACGCGTCAACGTAGTAGGCCCACAGGTCAGCCTCCCAACCAGTGCACCCCAGATGTCACTGGGAGGAATCATTTTTTTCGCGTAATAAGGAGGCAGTTGATTGCGTGCGGCCAGGCCAGCGGAGGGAGTAGGGTGGGGCGGGGAAGCCTGCGCAGCATCACAGTGGGCCACAAGAGGAGGGAGCAGGCAGTCCCGCCGATGCTAGTTTAGGCGGTTGGAGCAGGAAGATCAGAGATTGAAGAAGCACGGCAGCTAGAATCGTGTGTTCACTAACAAAGCCTTGCGTAAACAAGTCAGCCTCGAAATCTGTGGTGTGTACAGCCCATTTGCTATTATTTTTATAATTTTTACTCATTTTCTAATTCATATGGAATTTATTGCTGCCCGTTTTCCATTTTTAGAATTGCCGGCCATTTTGTGGTCAGTACCAGGGTCAAAAAATTAACTAAATATGTGGGAAATTTTTGCTGGGGAATGAAATATTCTTAATCCAAAATTTAATAGCCATACTAAAACAATTTTAAAAATAGTACTATGTCATGTTAAATCCAATGAAATACGTATAAGATATCAGTGAAGAACAAAATTCAAAAAAAACTAATATCCCATTTGCTCGTCTTGAAAGATTTGCAGCCCAGTAATCTGGAGAAAACAAATAGGCCTAGCTTGGGTATTCTTCAAAAAGAAATATTGGGCTACCTATTTTCCCAAAGAACTGGTGCATAAGCATTTAGCTTTATTTATTTATTTACTTATTTATGTTTAGGGGACGGTGAGCATCTACCTGGGTCGGATTCATGTGAGAGCGTCCATTCCAGTTAATTATCGGCTTCTCTATTGGGCCTTCATCAGAGGGTTGCATGTTATCAACAAGTGGAAAATGTTATCCATACGAAAAATAGTATGAGCTACGTACGGTACGGGGCAATAAAGGATCGAACCGTGCAACGACTTCCAAAACATTGTGTTTGTCGTTCTAACAACACATTTATATTCAACCAACAGACGAAATATACTACTGATTGTACATTGAAAACAGCAGCAGCAGTAACCAGGGCTGGGGGTGCAACAGAAGCAGTAAGCAGGCCAGAAGAGTGAAGACGCAGCTCTCTCTTCCAAACCAAACATCAGCCATCATTACAAAAGGGCTACCAAAGAAGAAGTGTATGCATCAAACTAAATAAAGATCCTACTACACCAAGTGTACGCATCTAACTAACTGGCTCAGTTAGACGTTACTACTTATTAAGCTGTGAAGATTGACTGACGGCTTGAACCAGATGCGTGCCTGACGGGGGAAACTCCAGCCAGCAGGTCAAAGTCTGATACTTGCGACCCTCTCTCCTACTTTGGGCTGCAGAGCGTGGGTGCACATACCAGGGTATGGTGCATGCAGAGACACATGGTACACTGTGTACACACAATTTTGCCCGATGAACGAAACCGCACTGCCATCATGATCCTTGTCGTCGGTTATCTCCTGGTTAATCAGAGAATTCAGTCCAACAAACAGAGAGCATGTGCCAAGGCTACTTACCAGCCTCCAGTCAAAAAATTCCTGAAGGCCCAGAGAAGCTGGGATCCTACTCGAAGACCTTGCAGTGACTGTGATTGTATTCCGCGAAACAACACATCTGGTACGTGCGAATGATCATCAATCTTTCGATGTCGTCTAATCGAGCCGGGAACCACCTGCAACTGTCGTGCCGCTTTTCTTTGAAAGGTTCTGGGATTAGGAAGGGTAGGGACACCAGGCGGCCTACAACATCATATCAAGTTGGAGTCAAATAAAAAAGGGCTCTTCATTTAGTCAATCTTAAGAACAACATGTTATGAGCATGAATATTTTTTCAGTAAATGTTGACAGTAATATAAACAAGCAATCATGATATCATAGGAAAGTAACATACTGCTGTAACAGCCGTTTGTAGCGATGACTGGAGTAGGCCAGCAATACATCCAGCCATAGAAGGAGTCGACAGCGTAAATGAAGCCCTTGTGTTCAATGGCATCAGAGAAGCATGGAGGATGTATGATCCTGCGATGGACGTGCAGATTTATCCACTTACTGCAGTGACCTGTCAGATAGGCGAGACCGCGGTTGAAGAACGCAATTAGCCTGAAATTTTTATAATTCCCAGATCTTGTGGGCACTAGGCAGATTACAACCTTGAGAAAATCAAACTTGGTATCATGTTGGCTACTATAAGATTCCGAGTATTCTGGGCCGCGGTGCCAAAGCAGTGCAGTGTTAATCGAAGGAAGGGGGATCAATCACTGGGTGTAAACCTCCATGAGCATCCAGCTGCTGCGACCATCGACGAGCACCATCCAAGACGTGTTCATGCCAACCCAGTACATACCGTTAATGTAGCTGAGGCTGACAGGGATCGGATCGCAGTGAAGGGGGTTGATGCTCGCCACCCTACGATTGTTATGCTGCGTGACATGCCGTTTCTGAAGATCAGGCGGCATCAGCAAGCAAGTAGCTGGCTTAAAAAGCTTCGGCCTGAGGGCTTTGAGTAAATGGTACAGCCCCGACGAGCACGCGACGAGCGACATGGTACTGAGATTGTCCACACGCGAAACAATGAGCTTGATTACCTCTATGGGGAGCAAATTCCAGCCACTCTTTCGGCAGACGCTGCTCGGTTCTGCCATTGTTAGTGCTTGGGTTTCGGACGAGGGGGGAGGCGCCTTAGCGGGGATGGAATCTTGGACGAGATTATGTGCGGACAAAGATGGAGAAGCGAATATGTGCTACGGGAAGTGGACAGGTGATGATGACTACAGCACGCCGCTTGACTTACGAGACACATACCAGCAGCGTAGGGTCATATCGATGCCAGACAACTTGCTTGAGTGATCACAGTACTGGTACTCCCTACAGTACCTACTACAGTACTATGCCCTAGCTTGCTAGAGTAGAGTAGTAGAGTAGGACTCTGCTCCACTACTAGCACCGGAGGAGTAGTATATTCTAATCTAAAATAGTTACAAACTTCGATGCCCAATCGTGGAACGACTATGAACCGTGCTCAAAGACCGTGTCTACGTGGTGTTTGGACTTATATGCAAACAAATAGCAAGATGCCGTGCATTGCACGGCATACCATCATCACCAACTCGGTTTTTTCTCTACTCCTACTCCTATAAAAGACTCAGTTGGTGATGATGGGGGCGAGCAGGCATGTTCAGCCGGGCGTGCAGCGGACGGCGCAGCACTATTCGATTTGTTATAAAAAAAGTACTTGTAGAGATAGAGACATAGGGAGGAGCACGAGGTAAGGCCTTATCTGTAAATGTGGAGAGAGGTGCGAGTATCTTTTGTAAAATTGTCATAGTTGGCTTTATATCCGTCAGATATTGATCGAACGGTCTATTTTACAAGATGGCAGGCAAACCATCATCACCAACTCGGTTTTCTATAAGAGTAGATATATATAGATATAGATAGATAGAGACTAGGGAGTACTAGTAAGGACACCATCTACTGTTTCGTGTGCTACTCCCGCGCTCCATTCGGCGGCCGCAACGTCCCCTACAGCCACTCCCTCCTGCGCTCCATTCGGCGGGCGCTATTGAAATCTGGGGAGCGCACTCTCGTGACTGCTGGCAGCCACGACATCACCGACGACGACTTCTTCCCCAACCTCGGCAACCTCTTCCTCAACGACATGGGCGACAACCTCAACGCCAACGGTGCTGCTCCCATTGCACCGTATGTGTTTCTGTCCTTCCTGTTTGAAATCATGGTAGAATTCATGTTTCTACTCTATATCCTACTACTATGCTAGTCGACATGATTGGTTTAATCTCTGTTATAGCCGTCATGATTTATTTTGTGCTTATTCAGATTAAATCTCGTAGTAACTTGCTCACATATTCAACTGGCGCAACGTTCGCTACAGCCACTCCCGTTTCATGGACGGCCTAGTCGATGCCTCCAAGGAGCCCTTCGTCCACAGCTATGAGTGCCCGATGCCGTTTTGTGGCTCGCCGGCGGACATGGTGCATCACCTCACGGATGCATGCAGCGGTCACTGCTGGCCCTTGGCGGAGAACATCAAGTACGACACGTGCTACCTGTTCACCATGCCGGAGTCACTGGAGGATCACCGCCGCCTGCTAGTCTCGGAGGAGGACGACAACGTCTTCCTCTTGATCGTGGGCACCGGCGAAGCCCGCGCAGGCCGCCGCCCCGTCTTTGTAGCGTGCGTCAGGGGCATCGCCGCTGACGCTGACACTGACACGAGGCAGATGTACGGGTGCAAGGTCAATGTTACTACCCCTCCGTGTCACGTGGGCGGCGAAACCGGCCTCATCGGACAAACTTGGAATCTGAGGAGCTGGGACTATCCCGCCAATGTGGACTTGGAAAACCCATGGCATCCATTCTATCCTTTACCCGCCGACTCGGTATACGGGGACTCCAAGGAGGTTCACCTGGATATACGCATTATACGGTGCACTTAGAAAACATGTAGTGTGTGTGTGGGCGCTTATGGCCCGTGTCTTTGCCGCTTTTGATTCAGTAAGCTTGTCGTTAAACTTGAGTGGCTTTTGCCGCAGTCCTTCCTTTGAACTGCTCCTCTCGGTGACCTGATGTAAGACACTTTGGGTTTCATTTGATAATGGAACCAGGGAGGAGCCTCCCTATTCTTCTAAAAAATACGCATTATCAAGTTAAATGTTGGTCATTAGTCTTTGCTCAATGTAATCCGCTGTCTAAGCATGTGGAGACTTCCATGCAGGATCTTGCTCTATTGGAGTATCGCGCATGAATAAATGTGTATCCGTATATGGTTTAGTCTAGAATCTTCCATGTATGAATTTTTAGTACAGTACTGGTGAAAGACTTACGATGAACCATTTCTTACATCTCCTCTGCCCCCTTGCAAGTCATCCTGATTTAATCCTTCCATCTAGGTGTATAAGGGCATGGTTAATATTACTTAATAGTATAGCCAACTGTTGACTATAAGAAAGTGCCATGTCATCTGTAGCCAACATGTATAACAATCGATACTCAAAAACTAATTCTTAAAGATCATTTCTTGCAAAGCACAATAAGTGTTATTTCTTCACAAGTTTTGGATGCAGGTTGAACAGTTGAACGCTTTTGTTTGCAAAAGATACCTTTTTATCTATTTCACCCGGATGTTTGTGAGCTCTAGAGATGAGATAATATCCGAAGAAACCTATCGATACCCGTTACACATGAGATGACCCCCACATCCTTTGTCAAAATAAACAACTCCCCGATCAATGCATTTCACTCTTCGGTGCAACGCACGGGCACCTTACTACTATAGATTAGTATGACCAAAAATTGAACTAACATTATATATAGTACGATAAATACTGATGCATGTCACCTAAAATTATATCATTCAAAACTATGTTCAAATACGAATCCAACGATATAGTTTTTGTTGACATGCACTAACATTTTGTCAGTTAAATCTTCAGTCAAATTCAATGGGGGACTATTAAACCACGACCGATGTAGTACAAGTGTAGAGGGCGGCGCTGCATGGGAGTCTCACCTCTCACCCCGCTCGTGGCGCGGCAGTAAAGCCGTCATATCACAAAACCCAACCACTCCCAGTAATAAATGGCCTGGTAAAATAAACGGACAAGCAACCATCACATCCCTCCGTCTTTTTTGCATTTCATCTCTCCGCATTTACTTTCTCCGGTTCATCTCCCACACTCGATCCCTAGCTACTACTCTAGGGCCAGTTCTTTTGGTGGCTTCCCCAGATTTTCCCACAAGACTAGTCATAGTGGAGAGTAACAATAAGGCGCCTCACTCATTTATTTGGGCTTCTAAACTACTACTCCGTCCTAGTTTATTCCTCACCATTGTAATTTGTGCTAAATTTTGACCAAAGATTTAACTGATAAAATGTTACTCAAAACACTTAGGCGTGGTGCATCTAGGTGTGTAAGTCATCTTACGAAAACCAAATAATCCGAAAACACTTAGGCGCGGTGCATTAAATTATACCTCGTTTCTTGTTTCTTGACATATCAACCAATAAGAGATAAAGAGTGTGCATGCTTTTAATGACTTGAGATATCAAACAGGACAAGCAATGGTTAGTTCATTGCATGCAATACTATGAATTAGCAAATAAACATTAACGTTTCTCGTTTTCTCCTCCTCCTTGGTCACGGTGCACAGAGAAATAACCACAGGGAAGGAAGCTAAAAGTAAACAATCAAACGAGCATTTTTGCATTTGTTTTGCATAGAATCATTTCACAAGCTTGACTAGTGCTGTTTTTCCACTTCGTCTAGGTAATGTTCAAACGTGCATTTGCATAGAATCATTACAAAAACCGCATCGTAATGTTCAAACGTGCATTTGCACGTACATAAGTAATAGTAGTCCTCCCTTCGTCTAGGTGTACAAGTCTTCCCTCCTTCTTGGTCACTGTGCACAACCAAAGATGACTTATTGACCTGGACGGAGGGAGTAGCACAGTCTGCAAGCATATATCAAGAGAGACGTGTAGTCCGATAGTATATAGTAAAGTTTGTGCTATATGCACGTACTTGCAAAATGCGTAATAATACACAACGTTTCCAAACTTTCCCTTTTACATACTTAATTAAGGATGCTAAAAATTCCTGAATGTTCGGGATTTATCATTGAGTCCCAAAACTAATGAGATCGCCTTACGAAACAAAAATAATACTCCTCCTAAAAGCCACGGCGCTCGCAGGAGCGCTTGCGGCGTGCCACGAGTGCCCTGGTGCGCGGCCGTTTCCCAGCGCGCCGACACAACGCCTCTTCCTCAGCCTCGCAACTCGCGAGGTGATGATTGGCGGCTTGCCGGCGGGCGAGCGCGATCTAACCGGTGTGGTGATCCGGCGCCAACAGGTACTCCTCCTGGCTGGAAGCATGCACCCGGCCCACGTACTGACAAGCGTAGATGAGGCGCTTGGGCCCGACTGTACTCAGGGCGTCGGCACGGGCGTCCTTCACCACCCTCACGGCCCTCGCACGAGCCTTCTGCCAAAGAACCAATTGCTTGACTCTCTCGGACGCGACATAGATCTCCCAGAAAGCTTGTTGCACGGTGCGCTTCTCTTCCTCGGCCTTCTTCTCTGCCTCTATTTTGGCGCGCTCTGCTGGAGGCAAAGCCTCCCACAAGGCGACATCCATTTCTTTCCAAAGCTCCTCAAGGCTGGGGGGCTCGGCGGGCGGCGCGGCGTTCTCCTCGTAGCGGGCAGCCGACGCGTCCTCCGACGCACGTGCCGGCGAGGTTGAGAACACCGACGCGTCCACCTCGACGCGTCGTGGCGAGGAGCGGAACGCCGACGCATCCTCCTCGACTAGTGCCGGCGAGGAACAGAACGGCGACGCGTCGCGTCACGGCGAGGAGCGAAACACCGACGCGTACTCCTCGACTAGTGGCGGCGAGGAACGGAACGGCGATGCGTCGCGTAGTGACGAGGAGTGGAACACCGACGCGTCCTCCTCGACTAGTGGCGGTGAGCAATGGAAAGGCGACGCGTGACCGTCTGCGCGGTGCAGAGAGGGGCTCCTAGGGCTTGGGAGGGGAGATGGCATGGTGGTCGACGTGAGAGGGAGGGGGAGGAGATAGCGATTAACGTGAACGTGAGGGGGAGGAGATAGCGATGTCGTGGGAGGCGCAGTATTTATAGCGAGCAATGGCACACCAACGTAAGATATGGACTGAGCTGCACTGACTTAATTGCAGGTCCAGTTGCGTCACTGACATGTGGGCCAGTACACTACTGGGCCCGTATGTCAGTGACCCAATGCACCTGAAGTTAAGTAAAAGCTACGTGGGCATATTTGTTGGAGTAAATTACGGGGGAGCGAAGGGGTGGAAATATTGCTGGTCTCAACGGACTGGACGAGCGTGGGGGGAGGAGAGTCATGCATGCAGATTTTTTCACACGGGGTGGAGTGGTGGGACCGCCGGAGGGAGAAGGAGAGTTTGGCAGGCATATTGTTTCCACACATGGAGAGGAAAAGATTTGGAGACGAACGGGCTTCCTGCAGGTATGGGAATGGTGCATAATAAGTCATCTTGCATGCCGGGCTAGGTATAGTCCCAAGTCATTAAAAACATACACGCCCCACAAATGTTCATATTGCAAGGTGCACTAAATTATTGCATGCGATGATTAAGGCTGGCCATCATGGTGGTATCTTAGCTGGTACATGGGAATAGCAAACATGCTGATGTGGCAAAGAATTAAAGAAGAGAGGGGGGTTAGACTAACTAGTGTTCATGCATGCATTGGTAAACACATTTTTTTGTGAAGAACAACAACATTAGTTGAGTACTTTTGCAGACTTCAAAAACTATTCCACCGCCTCTACTATCTTGCTAAGAGAAGGTGAAATTTTTGAGTCGAGCCCTTTAAACTAGAAGGGAGGTAGTGGTACTCTAATAGCTAGGTGTGTAAGTCATCTTACGAAAACCAAATAATACCAAAACACGTAGGTGCGGTGCATTAACTGCTACCTTGTTTCTTGTTTCTTGACATATCAACCAATAAGAGATGCGGGTGTGCATGCTTGTAATGACTTGAGACTATCAAACATGACATGCAGTGGTTAGTTCATTCCATGCAATACTATTTAATTAGCAAATGAACATTAATGTCTCTCGTTTTCCCCTCCTCCTTGGTCATGGTGCACAGCCTAAGATGACTTACTCACCTAGACAGAGGGAGTATCAACATTCACAATGTCAAATCAATATTTTTACACTCATTATAAAACATAGTTCTTATACTCATTATAATTAGTATTGTAGATATTGATATTTTTAGTATAAATTTGGTCGTGGGATTTCATTGATGCCTGTCAAAGCATGGAGGAAGCGGAGCTTAGGGCTTGCATTGCCGGTCTCTACATAGGTATTTCTCTTCATAATCCTATAATTTTAGAGACTGATTGCGCTTTTGTGGTAGCGTCTCTTGCATCGGGGGACTATGACAGGTCTGCTATGCGTGACCTGAAGATGAAAGCGTTGAGCATCTCGAAGTTGATCAACAATCTTCAATTGTCAAAGATTAGCCGTTCGGCGAATAAGGTGGCATACATAATCGCTAAGTATAGCTTTGACAATAGATTAGATGGTATTCTTGTAAAAAACGTACCGCCCTGTGTGGTGAATATTGTATCGAATGAGTGTACTGGTGTGGCTGGTTAATTAATATAAGGTGGTGTTTAAAAAAAGTATATATTTGGTCAAACACTTTGCAAACGGTTGACGGGAGTAAAAAGGACCAGAGAAAGTATCATGCATGCGGAGTAGGCAAAAAAATTGCTCATTTTTAGCCGGTCGAAGTCTCAAAGGGCGCGACCGTGCGAGGGAGGCTAAGGTCGTGGGAGGCGCGATGGTTGACGGAATTAAGTGAAGTTACATCCACGCGCCGGCATGGCGTGCGAACAGGCAGAAGCTATACCGTCAGGCCTACGATATGGGTCTAGTAGACATGACATCTAGTGGGTCCCGCATAGTTCTTGAGAACTCTTTGGGGGCTTGCAGCCGTTTATCCACCGGGAAAGCCAGCAAGCCCATATCGTTCGCACGCCCTACTCGTCCCCGTCTTCTACCTCACAACAGTTCGCTCCCAGTCGTCCCGTCCTTTCAAATTAGTTCGCTCCCAGTTTTTGCGGGGTACAACAGTTCAACTTCTCCTAACCCTCCTCCAAAATCCATGGCCTCCCAAATCTCCATGGTCGCCGCTGAGTACCAGGTTAGAGCCATCACGGGCGATCAGTTGATCATCATCTACACACGTGGATCCGCGACGATGAAAGCATGGCTTGCTCGCTTCCTACGCATGTTCAACAGTTCAACGGATGAGTGGGTCGCTGGGCTAGATGTTGAGTACACCACAGTCCTGGGAGGAGAGAAGTATCTAAAGGACGAAGAGAGGAAGAAGCCCACCGTGATCCAGGTTTGCGTACATAACGTTTGCTTGGTCTACCACATATGCCATGCCAACGTTGAGTGCCAGGATTTTAAGAACATCCTCAAGGACAAAAGAGTGAAATTCGTTACTGTAGGCTTTAAGAACGACAAAGAAGTCCTGCGTCGGATAGGTCTCGTTGTAGGCCAGCCCTTAGATCTCCAGAAGGCAAGCCTGGTGTCCTCCTCTCAACCTTCAATTCTGACCCTGGCAGCAGCCATGATTGATCCTTCGTACGCTAAACTAAAGAAACCTCATCACGAGTTTCATCATGCATGGGAGTCGAAGACATTAGATGAAGATCACATCCTGTACACAGCAATGGATGCCTACCTTTGTTTAAATATCTACATGGGTTGGATGAAGAAGCAGAGCCCAGTGTCCGGTTCAAGCAAAGAAGCGTTGGCGAAGAGGAAGAGGAAGAGGGGAGAGGACGAAGTCGAGGACGTGGACTCGGACTCCGAGTAGGTGGCAGTGCCATCGCTCATGCTGGTTCTACTGCAGTGTCAAGCTGACTAGTTGCTTAGTTTATTTTCAAGGGTGTGTGGTGCTGAGGCCCCAGCAGAACTATGTTTATGTTCTTTCTCGTTATTTGAACTGTTTAGTACGTAGAGTAGTACTAGTACTATGTCTTACTACTGTTCTTCTTGCAGTTGGTACTACTGCTCATACCTTCGTGTTCCCACTGTACTTAATACGTTCGTACTAGTAGTATAATTTGGGTCAGTCGATTTGTGAAAGAAGTTCGACGGAGCGAAGGAAGAAGATGGCATATGAGGTGGAAGAAGCCCTTCTAGCCATCCATGTTGCATCAAACGGCTCACATGAGTCGACTGGCCCAAATTGCTCCTTCAGATTGCAGTATCCACGTGGCATTCAAGGTCTCGAAGGTAGATTCCGCGTCCGCACCCGCTTTGCAGGCTCGACGCGTGCGCGACCGGCTTCCGCCGCGACAGCCACCATGCGCGCCTCCTCCACGCGGGCAAAGACGACAATGACACGCTAGTTCCTCCTTGCCGGTGTGCTGGAGCACGCGCTCGTCCTCCTCTTCGTATGCTGCGTGCATAGACGCGGCTCCACCAGCTGCTCGTGTGCTTGGCAGCGCGGTGGCATGGCGAGGAGGGACTGCAGACGATGTGAGCGGGCGAGCCTTCGGCTTCATGGCACAGGGATGGCGGCGACACGGCGGTGATGGGCGAGAAATTGTTGGCCGGAGCAGGCGGGCGCCGACATGCGCAACGGCGGCGGCAGGATATTGATGAGTGCGCGTATGGGACACCGTGTCGCGCTCGAAGGACATCCACTGAACCTTTTTGTGTGTGTGAAAACAATCCTCGAATATTACTCAACTTTTTTTTCCTGGGAAAGTTCTTGACGCTGCAATATTTCCATATATTTGAATTTAGCTCAAGTTTGTGTTTATTTGGATTTGGACGTTTTAGGTGCACCCTATTTTTTAATACTTATTTTGTGTGTGTGACTAAGAGAGAACGTGTGTATGTGTCCATTTGTGTGTTGTGGCGGAAGGGCAATGTGGAGACGGTGTGTGTGTGATACAGACATAGAGGTGTGAAGGTGCAAACGATCATGCATGAGTGAG
This sequence comes from Triticum dicoccoides, assembly GCF_002162155.2. Classification (NCBI taxonomy): domain Eukaryota; kingdom Viridiplantae; phylum Streptophyta; class Magnoliopsida; order Poales; family Poaceae; genus Triticum; species Triticum dicoccoides. The sequence goes on along the minus strand of NC_041381.1, from coordinate 314,955,375 downwards.
ACATAGACAGATGCCGATACGTTGTGTATACATGAGAGAACGGTCTTCTAGTTTACTTGTGTGTGTGTGTGAGAGAGAGAGAGGGAGAGAGAGAGAGGAGCATCCGTAACACAACAACCATCTCTCTCGATTCGTCCGTCCCTCGCACGATCGCATGCAACATATGCATCAACGCACACATTTTGACACCCTCACTCGGCCCCTGCCCACCTCAGGGCGCGCACAATCTCTTCGTGAATACCCATTTCACTCCTTAGGTTTGTTTTCGCTCAATATCTGACACACACACACACACACACACACACACGCACACACACACGCACGCACACACACACACACACGCACGCACGCACGCACGCACGCACGCACGCAGCACAACACACACACACACACACCCGAGCACACAATTCATCCCCATCCAAGGTTATACGGCGACCACTCTCGCTTGTGCTTCTTTGCACCCCAACATGCACAACACCTCAATCTTCAAAGAGGGCATCGAGCAGATCGAAGACGGCGACCACACAGCGCTAGAGAATGCGGGTCATTTGGAAGCAGGGTGATGTGACGATGGCTGACTGACTCCTCCCCCCCACCCTCTCTCTCTCTTGCACAAAATTACCAATCCCTCTCTCCCCCTCACAAAATTGTCAATCCCTCAACCCATGAGATCCTTCCCCTCTCGTCCATGTTTTTCCAGCTCTCTCATCAAACATGTTGTCTCTTCTCCTTCCACGTATACAGAATCACGTATATTACATGTCTCCATCTTTCTCACAGACCAAACTTCTTCCTCTCTCTCTCTCTCTCTCTCTCTCTCTGTGTGTGTGTGTGTGTGTCTGTGTGTGTGTGTGTGTGTCGTTAGGTTTGTCTCCTACTCTCTCGTCCACATACATACAATCTTTCCTGCCCTATCTGCTCCATCTTCAAAAGCTCTCTCTGCACGTTTCATTCACACAATGGGATATGTCAAAATGTTGCTTCTATAGTGGCTGATGTAGAGTTTTGGTTGTTTTTGTTGCATCCTACAAAGTAATAACTATGAAATGCATTTAGCTTCTCATTTGACTGGGATTATGTGAGTTTGAGCATGTTGTGAAGTACTATAGACCTTGTATACATCTTGGGATTCGACAATGATTGTAACTATTGAATTGTATAGACCATTACATTCGAAGTCAATAGCCTAATATATTTATTTCACAATTTCAACAAATGATTAGTTCACTACAAACTAAGAAAACAAATGTGTACTCCCTCTGTTTTTATGTAAGTCTGCGTATTAGCATTGGTCAAAGTCAAGTTTTTTAAACTCTCAGAAAGCTTATAACAAAAAATATTAACATATACAATAACAAATAAATACCATTAGATTCATTATTGAATGTACTTCCACATCATACATATTTGTTATGGTAAATGTTTATATTTTTATATAAACTTGGTCAAACTTTAGGAAGTTTGACTTCGGTCAAACCTAATATGCAGAGTTTACTACTACTACTCGCTAGTTGCTTAGCCGAATCACTCAACACGCCACACGGGGAGTCCAGTGTCACAAAATTTTGAGGTCGGCGGGAAAATCTCCCGCGACCCTGATTCGAGCAGTGGAAAGTTACCATCATAGCCTTCGGAACAGGCCTACGTATGACGCTTGGTAGGGGGCTGTTTTCGTAACTTCAGGTTCACCCTACCCAGCCAGCCCCACCCCGGCACCCAGAGTAGTACACCTGAATACTCCCCATTTTCTATCCCCACCGCAAAATAGACTTCTCCACAACACCGCAGCCTTCGTGCTCCTCCCCTTTACATCGGCGCACTCGTCCACTGCAGCGCGTCTGCCTCATCGACGACCTCGTACGCTGCACCGGAGCCGGTCCACCGTCGTCGTCGTAGACAGAGCCTCTTCCCCGGCATCGTCTTCCACGGTCTCGGATCTGCTTCCCGAAAGCTGACGCCAAGCGCAGAAGTACCACCGTCGTGGACAATGAACTGACTCTTGTTGCCAACCATGACTCACAGAGGCCGCCGCGACCATTGTTCTCCTCCTCGATTGGTAATGTGTGTATTGAATCACTTAGCAGTACATGTGCAGTTCCAACTTTGTTCATACCTACATTTCAATTTTCCTAGGTGCTATTGTTCCCGTAAAAGTAATTGGTTATAGCCTCCATTGTCCAACAGAATATCAGCTTGTAATTGTGCATCGCTCCTGTATCGCGCTGTGCTTGGGTAGGTTTTTCATCTGCAACCAGTAGTGTGGCAAATGATGGAAAGGTTTTTAGAACTAGCAGAATGCCCATGCGTTGCACGCATCAAGATGCATTTGTATGAGTAGTTTATCTTGTGGGAGAAAAGGATGAACGAGGGAAGGCCTTATTTGCAAATCTGGAGAGGGGTATGGGTATCTTTTTGCAAAATTCCCATTTGTTTCCTTCCTATCTGTCAGATATAAATCGGACGGCCTATATTGCAAGAAAAAAAAGTATAGAGAAAAAAAGTAGACAGTAAAGGAAGTAGAGATAAATATTAAATAAATATAACCATAGAGAAGAGAGTAGAGATAGAAGAGACGTCGGGAAAGGATCGCGCGCGCGGGAAAAAGCGGCCGGGCGTGCGCTAGTTTTGGCGCGCGGCGTCCGGCGCGCTTTATAAAATCCAACGCCCTCCCACCGCTCTGTGCCTTGCCACTGCTCTGTACCTCACCACCGCTCTCTCCCCGCCCTTTTTCGCCTTGCTGCCGCCGCGCCACCATGCCGCCGCGTCACCGGGAAACTTGGGGATACCGCAGCGTCCGCGCGCACCCCTCCGGCGGCTTCTGCACCGAGATCCAGTTCCACGGGATGCACCTCGGCCTCGGCAATTTCGACACCGCCACCGAGGCCACCCGCGCGTACGACGCGGCGGCGTGGCGCCTCCGGTGGCCTCATAGAACATTGAACTTCCCCAAGGTGCCGACACAGGAGCGGGCGCAGGAGCTCGCACCTCTGCCACGGCTTAGCACCGACGAGGATCGTTGCGACAACCGGAGGCAGGAGCACCGTCTTGGCATCGCCGAGATGGACGGGGAAGCCATTGCGCTGTGGCGCCAACACTTCCCGCAGGACATCATCAACGAGCGCGAGTTCTACGCGCAAAGGAGGGTGGAGAGGGATAAGAGGAGGGCGGAGCGAGTCGCCTATCGCGAGGAGAAGCGTAGGCGAAAAGCGGACGCTCAATTCAACATGAGGCTAGGAGCAGCGTCACCCTGGGAATCCGACAACGATCGGTATCTTCACGCCTACAGTCAGACGTCGGAGGAGGACATCACCGAGGAGCAGTCGGACGATGAGGAGTAGTTGAATTATCTTTTTTGTATCTATCTATGCTGAGAACTATCCTCTACTCTCTAGTATCTACTTTTTGATCTCAGCACTGTAAACGCTTTTTTAAAGCGCCGCGCATTGCGATTCTGTTGGAGATGCTCTAACATGGCAGACGAGTGCTTTAATGTTGCCCACAAGATGTGTGAGTATTACTAGTAGTATTTTTCTTGCCATGTTGAGATTTTGAAACCACGAGTGTGAACATGCAGAGGAGCAATGAAGACCAAACACGAGATATCCGGGACATCTTCAAGGAGCGTGGCAAGTTAAAGAGGAGCTGCACCGAACCTGTAAAACGAGCTTTGGTAAGTAACACCCTTTCAATTACTTTCGTTTAGCCTTGTGTTCTTCGATGTGTATATGTTGTAGTTTCTGTTTCTCTTAAGCGTGGTGTTCTTTGATGTGTAATAAGAAGAGTCTTAATTGTCCTAATGCTTTCATTTTTAACTTGATGTAGGAAGTGGGTGTTCTCACCGTGTAGTCTGTTTTTATATTTCTTTTCCTTTTGAATTCACTTCTCCGAGTTCTGTTTATCTGGCTTCTACTAAATGGATCTAGGTTTCTCTAAGTATTGATCTAAAAAAGAAGTAACTTCATGTCAGCATGCAGTTCCTGCGAGGAGGGAAGTATGGTCAACCTCGAGATCATGTTTCCAAAATGAACCTGGATTACACACAAGGTGCCAGTTCCCTAATGATGCTTGATTAGACACAAGGTGCAAATTCCCAGATGATGCTCGATTACACACAAGCCAGGTGGAGTCATCAGCTGTTCGTGTCCTCGTGGCATTAGTAAAAGCTGAAAGAAAGTGTGCAACAGCCCTTGAGAATGTAGCTGAGTTCCTAAAGAAGCGAAAAGAGCAATCGGATGCTCTCTTCACCCAAGCCAAAGAAGAGATGGAAGAAGCCAGAAATAAGCTAGCAGAGGCAGAGCAGGCTGGGCGTCTCTTGCTATCTAAAACTGTTTTCAATACAAAATTTCCTTCATAATAGCTAGGTTCAAATATTTATCCAGTCAGCATGCCTGTTGTGATGTCTCTGCATCTACTGATGTGACACAAAATGTTTTTTTCGGGTCATGTAATAACAGTAATTACTTTCCAAACAATAACAGACGAAGCATTGGACATGGTATAGTTCACGCGCAAGCCCGACATTCCAAGTCCAACTTCCACATCAAACTCATGTTCACAGATATCTGCACATTCATACATAATGTCCACAACCATGATTAACTTCAAAGCCAAAAAAAATGTGAGGAGAGTTATAAATAAAGAAAAACCTCTACTAGTTCCTGCTACCAGTGCGAGCACAACAAGTCAAGACCATGCGTGAATTAATTATATTTTAGTCATTTTTTGTATTCTAAAATGCCTGCCGGCTCGCGGAAGGACGTGTTGCCGGCACACGCGCGGATTCAATGAAGGCAGGCGGGGCAGTCTTAAGCTGGTTGCACGCGGCGAGGAGGCCGGCTCAGCCGGGCCTGCAGCGAGTGCGGCCCTCTTGGCCGGCGCGCTGGTTCAATGCCTGCACTATGAGAGGTCGCGTCCGTGTCAGAGCAATCACTCCCTCCAGTCATTTTTTGTTTGGGTATAACAAAATCTCATTTTCCATTCACATTTCACAAGTAACATTCATGGACAAACTTTGACCCAAAGTACGATGGGGACTAGTAAACCAGAATGGAGGTAGTAGTTTTTTTTATCAAAGAAGGGTTTCCCCTTCCGATTACTGAAAACCAGCATCTAAATCTAAACCATAGTATTTTCCCTAGAACTACCAGGTTCAACATCTCGTAACATAAACCCATACAACCATACGCCAAGGAGGTACATAGTACTATGAATTCCATTTTTGCTCCATACCAATCGTTCTAAAAACTACTTACTACTTATAACGTGCCATTTAAAATCGGAACTCTTAACCCTGCTAAAAAACGATATTTTAAACCTGGCTACTCGGTCTATGGCAACTGATGAGCCACCGCGCTCCATGTCGTTCACCTGTGGTCCCGACCATCAACTCCTACAAAGGTGCTCCACCACATACCCGGTACCCGCGAATGCAGCAATCATGCACCTATTGTTTTAGGGTTTATTTGTTAACGTCGCCTTTATGTAACACTCATGTGTGCGAGACAGCGAGAGGCCGACTGCGTGCGTGTGCCTCTTCCCTTCGTATATGTACTCCACCATTTTGTCTGGTGTCCAAAAAATTATAATAACTACTAGCAATGTGCCAATGCGTTGCCACACGATCAAAGTAGATTAATACATATTCACCGATTTGATAGAAAAAAGTCTAGTTTTGAAATATGTATATCACTAAAAATATGTTATGTTTCACTCAAAATATATTCCTTTGGCGGTTTTGATGAGATAAGGGAGGCATGTTGTTGGTATCAAGATTGGAGAAGTGGTATATGTCTAATTTCTACTGTTACTAGAAAGATGCCCATGCGTTGCACGGAACATCAAAATCTTGTGGGAGAAAAGGATGAACAAGGGAAGGCCTTATCTGCAAATGTGGTGAAGAGTGTGGGTAAATTTCCATATTTTCCTTCCTATCCGTCAGATATAAATCGGACGACCTACATTGCAGGATGTCAGGCCCACCATCATCACCAACTCTATTTTTTATCCCTACTCTTATAAAAAGCATTGTCGATGATGATCGTGTGCCTGCCATCCTGCAATATAGGCCGTCCAATCTATATCTGATGGATAGGAAGGAAACTATGGCAATTTTGCAAAAAGATACCCACACCCCTCTCCACATTTGCAAATAAGGTCTTGCCTCGTTCATCCTTTCCCCCCACAAGATAAACTACTCATAGAAATGCATCTTGATGTTCCGTGCAACGCATGGCATCTTACTAGTTGTTGCAAAAAGCCCATGTGTGTGTGAGAGAGAGGGAGAGTGGAGGAGGACGGAGTGCATGTGTGACAAAGACACAAGTAGTGTGTGTGCGATAGGTATCAGCTTAAAATGAGGCGATAGTGTCTGTGTGCACGATCGAGAGGGCGTGTCTCAAGAAGGGAAGAAAAAGCTACATAGATACAAGGAGCGAGAGAGACACATGTATGCGATGGTGGAAGCATGAGTGTGAGGGTGTATAAACCTATCTAGAGGCTAGCTAGTCGATAAATGCTTGTGAGAGAAATACGAGTCGGGGTGCGAAAGCGAGAGTTTTGTGTGTGAGAGAGAGAGATGGTAGTCGGGAAGGGGGGTGGAAGCAGGAGTTGTGTGTGTGTGTCTGTGACAAAGAGAGAGGAGACGGTAGTCGGGGTTGTCTGATCGGTGTCAGTCTGGGATGGAGACGAAAAGGAGACCGCAACAAATGTTGTGTCTACAGGAGAGAGAGAGTAATTTTAGTGGTATGAGTCATATGTAGAGACATATAGGGTGTGTGAGAGAATCCCATAGAGAGAAAGACAAAGTGAAAGACGAGTGGAGACTGTGTGTGTGTGGCGGTGAAAAAGAAAGCTTAGGTACCGAGTGATACCAGAGAACAGTAGAGACGTGAGAGATAATGAAAACGGTGTAATGTATAATGATAGGGAGAGTGTGACACTTCTCAAGGGAGACGTCGAGAGACCATGTTTGCGAGGATAGGAGAAACATGAAGTGAGCGTGCGGGTGAGCTGGAGAAAAGAGAGTGATGGCTACCTGAAGGAGCATGCATGCGAGAGAGATGGGCGTGAAAGGAGTGAACAAAAAAGGGATTCAAATATTTGAATTCGAGATGATGATACACGTAATCCATACTCGAACCAAAATTGATCTATTAAACATGCATACTCATATGAATTCACGCACATCTATGTTATTTAATATGTAGATATTAATGATCCATACATTTTAGTAGAACATAATTTGGTTAAATTTTTTCGAATTCAACCTTAAGATTTCGAGATCATTGTATTTGTAAATCATATTATACATATAAAGGAGCAGAATTCTTTGTTGTGCTTTTGAAAGTATATATGTAAAAAAATGATGTATATACAATGTAATTCCAATTGAAAATGGATCCCGCCTGAAAAAAATAGTAGAATACAAACGGGATTCGAATTGAGTTGGCATGGTACATGTGCATTGTGCAAAATTAGAACAAAGCGGGGAAAGTCGTAATAACCGCCAGAAACAAAAATCTGCGAGATGGAAATCACTATTGCCTATCCCTGCCGCGCAAAGCCTATCTGCTGGATTTCTATAGGTTTTGATAGGGGTAGGTTTGTAATTTCACCCAAACGTGACGTAACCGCCTCTCACCCGGATTCATACATGGTGGGCGCCAAAACACAGTGTGCCCTCGGCCGAAATCGACTTCCCTCCCCGATGCATATTCATGCACGGTGGGCTGTGGGGACCCCGACACATCAGTCGTGATCACCGAATGCACGTGTATAGTGATCCCAGAGATCAATGCTCACTGAACACACAGAAGCTGAATAACAAGAGTCTTACATCCATACATACCGTATTACACAATTAGGACCATTATGGTCGAGTCTTGAGTACAACATCGCAGCGGAAATCTTCGTCAGTAACTTGGACCCATGCCATCTGCCTTAACCCTACAGGCATTCTGACAGGGAAGCGTCCTAGCTCGCATGTTCGTCGCCAAAGTATTCTTCATCATACCCTGTTCTTTCATGCCTGGTCAATGAAATAACCAGTGGCAAGCCAATGAGTACTTTGAATGTACTCGCAAGCAACCCAAGAGTGATAAAAAAATAATTATGCAAAGCTTTACTGCTTAATTGGCATTGTTGCGGAAAGCTAGTTTTTCTCATGCAAGTATGATCAACATTTATCAAGGACAGGAATGCGTCTGCAACAAGCATCAGGAGGTTACAGACATCAACATCGAGAAAGAGTTATGTACAACTCATGCTCAAGCTCACCGTGACTTCCTCACGAGTCACATCATCAATATCACCAATCAGTGTTGTTTGTCAGAAACATATGGACATAGTCTAAGCAGCACCGCCCAACTGTCCTTGACCGTGGACACGGCTATTCGAATAGTTTTACACTCTGCAGAGGTTGCACACTGTACCCACAAGATCCGGGGAACTTCCGTGTCATCCACGACCCGCGGTACCTCAAGTACCCGGGGTAAGCACCCGATCACTACCTTTCCCTAGACGACACTAACATGGAGTCCACTCGATTGGCAGTAACCCCCGTGCCCAACATTTCACAAAACACTTTCTTGGAGCCTCGCTCCCATAATTATCACATACCACTGGCACGGGGTACCAACGGTGTGTCCGGTGCCCTGTGAAAACAGTCATGGCCGCCCTACCTGGCATGACCCCGTCCCAAGAGAGAGCACCAACTCTCCCCCGTCACTAGTAATACGGGCTCCAGGCTAGTATCGGTCTAGGTACTCAATAATGCCCTTTCCCATATAAGGGTAGAGTGGTTGCGCATGTAAGGTTGGGACAGTCATCAAATCTTAAATCTAATCTGTCTCTGTAAACAACACTTTCATCATGCCTCGGTACACTACCTCTCCACCAAGTAGTCACCTAGTTCATCATCATCTCCCAGGGGCATTAGTGGCACCCACTGGGCTATTCGCAAGTATGTCAAACCACACTTGGTTTCTTTCCATGCATAACCCTGACCCACTTTGCATAGCAACTACTTTAGCATCCTATCTACTCCCACCGGCATAACCCTCATAAGAAGGTAGGGTCATGCACAATGCAAGTTTCATTGAGGAAGTAACAAAGGCAACCAACCAACGTGGTCTACCATCTCATCATGACTCCGATGCAACAATAGTAAAGAGTTATATGTCATGCATAAAAAGGGTTTCATGGACATGGTCAAAGGGCTGCTTGCCTGTTGTAACGAAGTCTTCGAGGTCTTCAAATATCTCTGGTCCAACTCCGAGCATTGCGTCTACTTCATCAACTATTGTTAAAAGCAACCATAATAAGCAACACAACAAGGCAGGAAATAAAAGTGCTCTAAAAATATGAGTTGGACTTTCCTAGGATATTTCTGGTCATATGAGGGATGACCAAAGTGGTTTCATTGGGATTCGATGAATGGATATCTCTGAACATTTTGATATGGTGGAATCAAGGGGTTTATGGATTTGCAAGAAGTGTACAGAAATATATTTTTGAAAAATGAGCAAAGGCACCCATTTAACAAAGGGTGATTTTAGAAGCATCTAGGAGTTGGTTTCACTGGATTTAGAGTTCAAAGGAATTTCCTATGAATTTGCAAAGTTGACAAATATGAAGAAATGGCTCAATAATTTATGTGGTACAGAAAGTATTAATAAAAATGTTCATAAACTAAGTTATGAATTTAGAAGCATCTAGGAATTTGAATCATGGCATTTGGATCAATATTGAGCTCTCTGTGATTTTCTAAAGTTTATCACAGAAATAGGAAAAATAGGATGTGATAATTATTTGTGAAGAAAAAGTCTCTGGAAAAATGTGCATGTTGCACCAATAGGTAGATCATGATTTATAGAGTCACTAGAAATTTGAATCATCAAATTTGGAGCTCTGTTGATTTATTTATGGGTTTTACAAATTGTACATAAAAGAAAAGGAAAAAGGGGAAAAGGTTTTTACCCTTATCCAGTGCACTGGGCGCAGTTTAGAACTGAAGCGCACTGTGCCGGCCCAGCGGCTCGGCTGCGCGGGCAGGGGAGGTGACGTCGAAGGCGCACTCCGGGAGGGCGCCACCCAGCAGGGAAAGCGGATCAGCCTAAAGCCAATTCCACTTAACCCGACTGGTGGGCCGACCTGGTCGCCTCTGCCGCTGACGGGCGGGCCCCTGCCAGCTGGCGGGGCGATCATCCTCTACCTCCCGCTCGAGGCAGAGCGGGGGAGGCACAGCACACGCCGGTGCTCGTCCGGCGATAGCCGGTGCCTCCGGCCGTCTCCCGCGGCGCTCCGCCTATAGGCGAGCTCAGCTCGGAGCGACGCATCCGCTGGTGCAGGTCACGGCCGCCGGAGGGGGCCGAGGTGACCGCAGCTTTGACAGTGGCGGGGAAGGTCGGTGGCGGCGGCGGTTACGGCGCTACGGTCACCGGGAGGAGAGAGAGAAGCACGGGAGGGCTCGCGGTGATGGTGGTGATGCTCCAGTGCAGTCCAGAGGGAAGGAGGAGGAGTGGTGGGCGCGAATTTGGGCGGAGTCCGGCGGCTCGGCTCCGGCCATGGAGGGCTATGGAGGGCGCGAGAGGGTAAACGAGTTGGTCCAGAGGGTCTACGGGAGGGAGAGAGGGCCAAAGGAGGCCAGAGAGGCCTCGGGGGTTGCCTTAAATAGATGGGGGCGAGGTGCACAGCGGGACCGTGCGCCGGCGAGGCCGTAGCCGTCGCTAGAGGCCACGAGAGGGCTTGGCTTCGAGTCGGGGGTCTTCCTGGGCGTGGTCTACGGCCAGTGGAAGGGAGAGAAGGAGCGGGGGAGCATCAGGGTAGCGCGCGTGTGAGCATGCCCATTGGAGCTCTCGGGCGGCCGGCGCGCGTGCGAAAGGAGGCAGCAGGAGGGAGAAGGAGTAGGGGGACCAGGATGTGGCGTGTTGCGGACGTCGAGGAGCATCGACTGGCGCGAGGGGGAGGCTCGAGGTGGTCGGGAGTGCCGTGTCAACGGTCGGGAGCACGCTGACGTGCTCCAGAGCGCGCAAATGGCCGGCACCCGCGGCTTTTCTTCGCGTCCTCACGCGCCCACTTGCGTCTGGGGGCTCTGGGAGGGAGTAAACAAAGGGGAAATGGCATTGGATGCCTTGGGGAATCAGTAGAGGAGAGGTGGGGTTGAGAGAGAGAGAGAGAGAAAACTGCTGTCCAGGGAGGAAAAATAGAGTTCTCCCCCCCCTCCATCATTGCTTCCTTGGGCATGAAAGCGTCCAGGTACTAGAGGGGGACTGGGAGGGGTTGTGGCAAAAAGTTGAGCTCATGGAGAACAAGGAAAGAGGTGAAAACATCAACTTTTAGAAATTACCAGAAGGTGTTTGATGTTGGTTTGTGCAAGAAGGTGATTTCCATTTGTCATGAGGCTCCACAGGGTGAAATGGCACACATAATTAGGGCCTTCTACCCATTTTGAGCTCATTTGCGCAAAGTTGCCAATGCAACTTTTGTAAACCCTAGAAATCAACAGAAATGGGCTTTCCAAGATTTAGTCATGCAAATCTGTTCTCCTTGATGAACCACTTGGTGTGGTGGCCTCATTTGGTCATGTTATCATGCTCACAAAAGATGGGGTCAAGGAGAGAAAGTTGGTAATGCAAAGTTGTTCAAATTTGATTCTGGTCAGAGAGGGTTTTGGGGCACTTTGATCAATATAACTTGTTCTCCAACTTGTGCCACTTGGTCTAGATGAATAATGAGAACATTTGAGCATGTTCACAAGGTTTGAGAACATTTGGGAATGTTTGGCAATGTAAAGTTGCTCAAACTTCAAAATGGACAGAAATGGTTTTGAGGGTATTTGATGATGTTACCTTGTTCTCCGAGTCATAAGACTTGGCAAGATCACCAAATATGTCATATGTGACATGATAGAATTTACTTGGAATTTTTGGAGAATACTTCCTTTGTAAATATTTCAAAAGCTTGAAATATCCAGAAAGGGTTTTTGAGGGGTTTGACCAATATTTTGAACATGACCATGTGATGAAACTCTTATATATGGAAAATATATGTCCACTGAGTTTCCCTAATTTCTGTCAAATATTTTTGAAACAATAAAAATAATTTTTCCCTATTAAAGACCATTTCTGGCCTTAAGAAAAAGCTTTTAAATAAAATAGGAAAATAACCTTTAAAATTATATTTTTGTGGTTTCTGGGTATCCTATATCTAATAGGAGTCAAATATATTTTTGGAAACATTTTTACTGCCCTTAATTAAGTACTTGCAGTGCAAACCTCAATTCAGGGGTTTTTGGAAAACTAATTTTTGAAAATACTTTTTGGCCAAATTATTTTTGTAAGAAAATACTATATTTCTCTGTACACATGGCATGATCATTGGGAAAAGGTTTTGGACCAAGGAGATGAAGTATAGGAGTTGGAGGATTTATTTGATTTTTAGAGCACTTGCAAACAGCAAACAATCATTCAATCAAAGCAAAGACAAAACACTCAAAAGTTTTTGTCAAACCACATTTTAGCATGATTATTGACTTAAGTGTTGTGCCATGAAAATCAGGGTGTGACATGGGCGCCAAAAACAAACTCTCGTCGGCAAATATTCGGTGTATGCCAGATTACCGTCCTGTCCCCAACCGACTAATGTTGCTGTGATGTAGTAGAAATTTGAAATGGGGGCTAAGTTTGTAAATTTCCTCGCATTTGAGACAAGCGCGCCCTGACTACATGGTTCCCCCCTTCCTCTCTACCTCCCTTTTCCCCATTCGTACTCTGTGGGCGTCAAAACACCCTCTCCACCCCACCCTCCTCCGTCCACCGCCGTCCGCCACCCCATCCACTGCCGTCCTCCTCCACCATGCCAGAGCTGATACCCCGACGCCGCCGTCCATTACAAGAGATCGACCTCTCTCATCCACGCCTTCGGACCGGGATCCTTGCATCCCATCCTCTCGCTTCATCCCCGCTCTCGTCCACCTTGCCGGCGCCGCTCCTACGACTGTCTCGTCCACCGCGCCCCGCCGCCACCGTCTACCCTCCTAGATCTGCTTCCATGCCGCCGACAGCCATCTCTACCACAGCACCGTCAAATTCTCACTAGATGCGTACACGACGCCGCACCAGGGGCGGTACTCTTTCGTATCTGCTCAACTTATTTATCACAGCAAGAAAATAGATCACCACTGCTTTACTCTGATTTCTTGTCTTGGTTGCGAAGTTGCCTTTGTCCAGTTTGCACCTTCAGATCCGCCATGGCACGCTCAACACTATACTCCCAATGCTTATGGTTTTCCCCTTTTATATTCCACACTAGTTAAATCACAGTAGACTAAATTTCAAAATTGGGTCAGTCAATTTTTCAGAGCTCATCGGAGTTCGCCGGTGCGATCCAAGGGGCTCGGGTGGTTGTGGGCCTCGCCGAACGAAGAAAACTCGACGCGCGTGGGGGTGGGGGTGGCGGAGGAACACAGGCGGTGGGGGCCGGTGGTCGGGCCGGCGGCCCGTGCGGTGTTCTGTATGGGAAGAATCACAGACGAGGAAGAAGAAGGGTTAGGAGACGTAGGATCTTCATCCAACTGCCTGAAATGGTCGAGAGACACCTGGGAGTTGCATTCTTAATGCGCTCTGGTTCATCATGTGTGGGCACTGCGCAACCAACATTTTATTATCCAAAATCTGCTTGCTCTTCTTTACCATGTTCGATAGAGCTGTGACACAAAACGTAGGACCAGCTCCAGCAGACTGTACCCATACTTCACTGGCGACACCACTAGCCCCACCACACAGGACTTGCACTCCAGCAAAAGGTATACCGATTTCATTTGCCATAGCACCAGCTGTACCACAAAAAAATCCCACTCCAGCAAAAAGTACAACAAGTCCACCGGCCGAAGACCTATCCCAACTGCAGAGACGGCCAATTCCTGCAGATTGGAACCCCATTCAATTTATTCCCAGTTTAAAAGACAATGCTTTCAATGTTGTTAGGGACTACATGCATATATTCCCATCATGGGAAGATTATTGTGAAGACAAACACCATTTTCACATCTTCCTGTCCAACTTACGTGTAAGTGCTATTATTCATGGTTATTATTTTCCTGTTTTCTGCTGATTGAACACATCAATGATTTACATTACATTGTTGTAACTAGGCGAGAGTCAATCTGGATAGTCATGACGAGGAAAGCTTGCTTGTGCTTTTCAAGGAAGCATTGCAGCAGTATCGGTGTTACATGAGGAAATCACACTTTGATGGCAAATCTATAAACGAATTTCCGGTGAAGTCTCCTATGCTAAATTTAGAAGACATTGAATGGAAAAACATTGTTATGCACTGGTCTCGTTCCCAGGATGAGGTACTGTCTATGAAATCACATGACAATTTGAACTTCTACTTTTCCGCATGTGCCTTACGGATCTTGTTTGCAGGAAATCTGCTCGAAGAAGAATTCCGGTTTGAAAAGAACGACAGGATATCACAAATATGCTGCCCGTTGCTTTGCTCTTGTTAGTAACTATTGTCCTGTATCACTGTACTTGCATACATACCTGGTTCATTATGTGACAACAGTATGCAGGATAGCTTGCTTATCAATTGTTCGCTCCAAATTCTTCAGTATGCAATGCCAATGTTTTTATAGCTCTGCATTGTTCTTGTAAGTACATGCTATCCTTTATCAGTGTACTTATAATGACAGGTAGTTGTTCATGTACCATCACTCTGCAGCTTATTTTCCTTTGCCCTCCATTTTCTACACATCAGATCTATATTTACTCTTACCATAAGGTTGGTACTGAAGAAGTTTAGCTGTGCATTGCTCTTGGCTGTACCTTTTTCCTGTATCGCTGCACTTACATTTATAGCTACTTGGTTATGTAGCATCACTCTTCATCTTATCTTAAATATTCTCCATTTTTTCGTATATTATCACATCTATATTTACTCTTAACAAAATGTAGAACAAAGGCAATGCTTATGAAGAAGATTCTATGGTAAACTTCTTGAATTGCCCCCCCCCCATCAGCATGGACAAGGCCTTTATAGAGCCTGTCTTCACCAATAATGTAAGTTTGTCCATCTCAAGCCTTGAAACTTTGTCGTATATATTTGGTTAGGCATGACTGCAACAGCTATTTATTTTTGGTGTTTGCATCAAATTGCATGTTTAAAGTTTATTATGTACTCCCTCCGTTCCAAAATAGATGACCCAATTTTGTACTGAAGTTAGTATAAAGTTGGGTCATCTATTTTTGAACGGAGGGAGTAGTTCATAAACAAAAGTTTGTCCTTTCTCAATTTAAGTTTTCAGTTGTACAACCAAGTTCCTTATTCATACCATGTAAATTAAAGTATACAGAGCAAGTGATCTTCTTTTGCACTGCATGTATGCTTCTGTTCTTCATTCGTAATCCAGTGGTGTGGTGAACCTACACACTACAGCACAATGTCATATTCTGCAATGTCTTAACTATGAACAATGTCATATCATTCTACTACTCCCTCCGTCCGAAAATACTTGTCATTGAAATGGATGTATCTAGATGTATTTTAGTTCTAGGCACATCCATTTTGATGACAAGTAATTCCGGACGGAGGGAGTATTATTTAAACCGTCTCTTTATTTGCCAATCTGAAATGGGATAAATTGACAGCACACTAACCATTGATACTTATGAGTTCTTGATCTGTAATCCAGTGGTGTCGTGAAGATGCCAACTCCTTCACAATGTCATTTCCTGCCATGTCTTGACCTGAACAATACCATATTGTGTCAATGCAATTTTAAACTGTGTCACTTTATTCGTCAGTAAGAAATGTGATGAATTGTCAGCACTGATACTTTTATGTGCAAAACCTGTCATCTATCTGCTTGTTTATCTTTCAGAGTGAGGAAGATTTAAGTGTTGAACAAGCGCAGTCTCATCATCTTGCTCAGCTGCTTGCGCTGCAGCTCCCCAGCAGGGCTAACCTTTCTTTAACTCTATGGAAGTGCTGTCGGTTTTGTATATTATTTTGTCAGCGTGTTTATTTGCACTGGTGGCGATCTTTGATGCCTAGTGTATGTAATCTGCTGTCTGCTTGTGCTTTATTATCATTGTGGCGAACTTTGATGCCCAGTGGATGTAATATGTTGTAATTTCTTTATTGTATAGTCTAGGTTTTTTCTTATTCACAATGCTACAGCTATTTTACTGTCTTCGCAGTAAACCGGCCAAACCGTAAAATTACGGTACATAATCGGGCCGTCATGCAATCACGATGTAGGTTGGGCCTGAAACGTGCCGAATAGCTAACACGCCGGTAGCAGCCCGAAATGAACCCCGGCCCATGATTGTGCGAATCAAATCACGGTCTTTTAACAGGCCAAAATTGTCTCGGTCCTTGTTTGGCCCAATGAGATATCGGTTGCGAGCAGGCCGGATGCAAACCGGGCCGTAGTTAGGCCCAACTATATGACGGGCATTTAATAGGCCAAAATTAATATAGGGCCGGAATGTTAAACGGGTCCTTAAGAGGCCAAAACTAATGTCAGGCCGAATTACTAAGTGGGCCTCTAGCAAGTGGGCCCAAAAGAATAGTGTCCAGTTGACGGGCCGAATCTGATATGGGCCATAATTGAGACCATAGCCTCTTAAAGGGCCGTACCTGATCTGGGCCGTAATTTGGCCCAGAATGTGGTAGGCTTTTAACGGGCCGGATCTCATATGGGCCACTATTAGGCCTGAAACGTGGCAGGCCATTAATGGACCGGATCAAATATGGGCCGGCATTTGGCCCAAAACATGGCAGCTAGTTAATGGGCTGGCCTACTAGGGCCCTCAAATTCTTGTGGGCCTACAGCTGGGCCGGCCCGTTAATGTCGGTGAAATCTCGTGGGCCTTTAGCCGGGCCGGCCCATTATGATCCGCAAGAATCTTGTGGGCCTTTACCTGGGCCGGCCCATTATGGCAAACAAAAATCTTGTGGGCCTTTACCTGGGCTGGCCCATTATGGCCCGTGAATTCTTGTGGGCCGTTAGCTGGGCCAGCCCATTATGGCCCGCAAAATCTCGTGGGCCTTTAGCTGGGTCGGCCCATTATGCTCCGCAAAATCTTGTGGGCCTTTAGTTGGGCTGGCCCATTTAAACTTGATGGGCCAGTCCACGTGTCAACATATCATAGGCGCGTCTCGCCCATTGGATGAGTGAGACCTGTGCCAGCGCGGACTTGACACGTGTCTCCTCCAGCCCATGATGATTTTACACGTGGAAAATCCCCATTGGTCAGGGCTGTTAACGGTTTATCGGATCCAAAACCCGACCCGATAGCTTAACGGCGTTCCGTTACGGGGGATGCCACGTGTCGGTCACCCTTGACGAAAGCACTTCTGTGACGCGCGATTTATCGTCATGGAAGTGGACACTTCCGCGATGATAATTTTGGTAATGTCATGGAACACTTCTACGACAGCACAGGTATGACTATCTTGATTCTGTCATAAATTTGTCATGGATGTACATGCATGACAAAAAACGCGACCTACTATGACAAACACGTATCACCACGGAAGTGTATTTCTATTGTAGTGAGAAGAGAGCGGTTCTTGGGAAAAAGCGAGTAGTTAGTGCAACATGCCTTATAAACACGAACACTCGCTCTCCCGCTTCCGTCTCCCACCCAATTTCCCCCGCTCCCCAATCTTCCTCACTCATCCAGAAAACCCCGCTCACCTTCTTCCTCACTCGTACAGAAAACGCCCGCTCCTCTTCTTCCACTCCTACAGAAATCCCCAGCCCTCCTTCTTCCGCACTCGCACTGCCACTTGGCTCGTCTCTGGCTACCCTGCTCAAACCCATGAGCTCGGCGCGACGCCCACAAGGAAAATGGAGTCGGCAGGCCCCAGCGGCAAGAAGATGAGGCTCCTGCCAGCGGCGATGCCGATTGTAGATCCCGCACCCAGTAGCGCGGGGAGAAGCGACGAGCCCTCCCCCCCACCCGGATCTGAGGAACTGGTAGAATCTTCGGTGGACCGCATCAGCGATCTCCCGGATGTCATCCTTGAGGAGATCATCTCGCTTCTGCCCACCAAGGATTTCTGCCGCACACAAGTCCTCTCAACTCGGTGGCGCCCTCTATGGCGCACCACGCCCCTCAATCTCGACTGTCGTCAGATATCTGTCCTTCCTGAATTTGATCTCATCAGAGCCATCGTCTCTTCTCACCAGCAGGGCCCCGTTCAATGCCTCTGCATCCCAACAAGCTACCTGCTGTCCATACCCGTCAAGGTGGACGCTTGGCTGACATCCCCTGAATTCGGAAAACTCCAGCAGTTTGAGTTCTACCATTACCACAAAAGTTTCATACCACGAACATACCAAGAATTCGTGCCCACACCACCGTTGTCCATCTCGCGGTTTTCCTCCTCTCTCCACACCGCCACCTTCGCCCGGTGCCATCTACCAGACGATCTGGTACAAATGCTTCAACTCCCACTACTAAAAAAACTTTCACTTGTGGTGGTTTATCTGTCGGAGGCCTCACTGAACAGCATCATCCACTCCAGTTGCCCTACCCTGGAGCGCTTGCTGATTGTTTTGGGAATAGAAATCGGTATCAGTTGTCTCCAAATAAAGTCGCCTCACCTTAAAAGCATTGGAATTTGTTTTAAAGGATAGCAGCTCATCATCGAAGATGCCCCTTCACTTGAAAGGTTGCTCCTTCATAATTATTCACCTTCAGAAATAACTGTCATCTCTGCGCCCAAACTGGAGACCTTGGGTGTAATTCGTGACCTGTTTAATAATCACAAGGAGTTGGTGTTTGGTCCTCACCTTTTCAGGTACCGTATATTATCATCTTCACATTTGTAATCATATGCTGCATTTTTCATTTGTGCGCATAAGTTTTATGTTATCTTGGAGTACACTTTGGGTACTAATATTATGTTATATGCTCAATGAAGAGTTCATCCATTGATAGCCTATCAATGCTGCTGGATTCTGTCAAGATCATATATATCAGAATGTATAGTTTTGATCTGGACATAATTATTGGGTTGTTGCGATGCTTTCGATCTCTGGAGAATTTATACATAGAGGTGATGATTTCATGCACATTGAAAGCCCGTATATATTGTACTAGAATTAACTGTTGAGCTGTCGTTCTTTCGACATACTCTTTTTTCAGACCTTAACTGTTTTCAATCTTCATGTCTACTTTGGCAGAACCACATGGAGAAAAACATATAACCAATCGTTGGCATAATAAGCACAAGGATTTTCTCAGTTCTCATGACATTCGTTTGAGGACAATAACGATGGGACGATATGCATCCAACCAGGCAAATAGAAGCTTTGTCACATTCTTCCTGTTGAATGTGAGGTTACTATTGTCCATGAGGCTTAATTTTTACAGCAAGAGATTTCTCACGGACGAACATGTTGAACAGCAAAAAAAGAAGTTTTAGGTGGACAAATGGGCTTCTAAACATGCTCGGCTTCTATTTACAACAAGTTGTAGACATCCTAAAATAAATTTTTTTGCACATGATGTTGATTTTATGGATCAGACCGATCCATTTGTTTGTGACTGCAAAAAAGAGTGGTTGGGTTAGATGTTACTGTCATGTTCAATCTGGGTTTTGTCTAAAAATTTGATGAACAATTAATCCTTGGGCTTTTTGTACCATTTGTATGCATGACTTGCATGTTGTTGCCCTCGTACTCCCCTCCACCTGCCACTACACTACCGCATCTTCCATGGCTGCTGTTCGTTCCCGTCCGAGGCCTTGCCATCGTTCTCCGCCTTGGTTAGCTCGCTGTGCTCGCCGCCGTCTTGTGTTGTCAACATGGTCAACAACCAAGAGGAATTAGGAGATGACTGTACATGGAGTGGCTGACAGTTGGGACCCACCAGGGTCATTGCATTTCGCAAGCAGGTGCCTCGTTATTACAAGCCAAAACAATACTTCCTCCTAACTGTTTGACAACTAGGTTCCACGCCATTGTCAATGTAGTCAATAAACGAGAAAATTACACAACAAGCGGATAACACCAGGGACCCAGCAGCTCGCCCAGTTGTTTTTCAGTTTCAGAGACGGAGCTCAACTGTGCGCTGTGTGGGGGCTGTGGCCCGTCTAGCCCATGCTTACGCTTTTATTAAGCACATGACGAGCCTAGTTGATATTTTTTCTTTCTGAAATTGGTTAGCCCAGTTCTTTTTTTTGGAGAATACCAAAACCGAGGCCTACTTGCTTTTCTCAGCCCTGCTGGGCTGCAAATCTTTCAAGACGAGGAGGGATAAGAAATGGGCTTCCGCAGAAAACAGGCTATAAGTTGTAAGAAATGGGCTGTAAATTTTTAAACCAAAGCCAACCGGCAATTGCATTAAAATATCATTTTTTCAGGATTTCTCTACTCTCTACTCTTATAAAAACCAAAGCCAACTGGCAATTACATTAAAATATCATCTTTTCACCCATAAGATAAACTACTCATACAAATGCATCTTCATGTTCCGTGCAACGAACGGGCGTCTTGCTAGTTAAGATTCTAAATTTCATTCATTTTTTTGCAGAGAATTGTTTTTTGAATTTTATTTTGATATAATTTTTTGAAAACTATTTTTAACGTGACTCAAAATTTCGTGATTAAAAGAGTTCAGACCCCACCGACATATGCAAAATTTTGTTTAATTTTTTAGCAGTGCCCAGAATATATGGTCTGTAATGCTAATAAAAAGAATATGGGCTTCAAATATCCTTAAGAATTAGAAAATGGGCTGTAAATTATTGAAAATAATGGCTAATGGGTTGTATGATGTTTTCCACAGATTTGGAGGCTGACTTCTGGGCCTACTAGGTTGACGATGATGCTGTCCTAATTTTTTTTGACGTGTACGCAAGGGTTTGTCAACTTAGTCAACACATGGCAGTGACTGTTGGATGTCCATCCAACGGCCGCCATGCTTCTTCAATCTCTGATCTTCCTGCTCCAGCCGCCCAAACCAGCGCTGGTGGGACTGCCTTCTCCCTCCTCCCATGGCTGGATGTGCTGCCGCCAGGCCATCCCTCTAACCACCCACACATCCTGTTATTTTCCGGCGACGTCAGCCTCACCCCGCAGCCGACCAGTCAGTGCTCGTTCTCCCCTCAGCGTGGGCATCCGCTGCGGTGGCTTCGCCGGCTCTGGGTGGTCCTCTTCCCGGGCCCCGCCCTCGTCCACCGCGTTTGTGCTCTCGGCGCGGCGAGGTCAACATGGTCAGCAAACAATAGCAATCGGAAGAGGCTGACAATAGGGGCCCACACAGAAAAATGCCTCCTTATTACGCGCAAAATAATGATTCCTCCACCTGATAGTTAGGACCCACCGGAAGGGTCTTTGTATTTCGTGAAAAAAATGTTCCCCCCGCTGTCAACTCGGACCCATCAGAAATGCCTCCTGTTACGCACAAAAAAAATGAATACTCCCCCTGCTAGCTGGGACTCACCTTGGTGGGAGGCTGACTTGTGGGCCTACTAAGTTTACAGGGATGGAGGGCTTTGTCAACTTAGTCAATATGAATGACTCTAGCTCCAGTGACAGTACGATGTCCATCCAACGGCCGTAGTGCTTCTTCAACCTCTAGTCTTCGTGCTCCAGCCGCCCAAAGCAGCGCCGGTCGTGCCGCGTGCTCCTCCCTCCCGTGGCCGGCTGTGATGCCGCGGAGGCCTCACCGCCCCCTACTACTCCCACCACGGGCCAAGCCATCCCTCTACTCACCCATACCCCCTGTTATTCTGCGGCGATGGCAGCCTCACCCTCGTACTCCTCTTCGCATGGGCATCCACTACCGCGTCTTCCCCGGCTCCGCGTCATCCCCTTCCTAGGCCTCGCCATCGTCCACCGCCGTGGTGCTCTCGGCGCGGCGTGGTCAATGTGGTCAACGGCCGACTTCCATCGGAAGAGTACTATGCATGGAGAGGCTGACAGCTGGGTCCACGGCGGCCGCAAGGAAGTGCCTCCTTATTACGCGCAAAATAATTATTCCTCCACCTGATAGCAGGGACCCACCGGACGTGCCACCATATTTCGTGAAAAAAACGTTTCCCCCCTGACTGCTGGAACCCACTAGCTACACCTTCGCACGCAAGGAAGTGCGTCCGGGCAAAAAAAAAACCAAAATGATTCGCCCCCCTGACTGCATGGACCCACCAGCTACATCTTCGCACGCAAGGAAGTGCGTCCGGGCAAAAAAAATTGATTTGCCCCCCTGACTGCTGGGACCCACCAGCTACATCTTCGCATGCAAGGAAGT